>NC_138778.1:142200277-142390277 GCF_965119305.1 Pelophylax lessonae
ATGATACAGGAGATGGCCAGAGACTGCAGACATAATACAGGAGACGGTCAGAGACAGCAGATATGATACAGGAGATGGCCAGAGACTGAGGACATGATACAGGAGATGGTCAGAGACTGCAGACATGATACAGGAGATGGTCAGAGACTGCAGACATGATACAGGAGATGGCCAGAGACTGAGGACATGATACAGGAGATGGTCAGAGACTGAGGACATGATACAGGAGATGGCCAGAGACTGCAGACATAATACAGGAGACGGTCAGAGACTGCAGATATGATACAGGAGATGGCCAGAGACTGCAGACATAATACAGGAGACGGTCAGAGACTGCAGATATGATACAGGAGATGGCCAGAGACTGAGGACATGATACAGGAGACGGTCAGAGACTGCAGATATGATACAGGAGATGGCCAGAGACTGAGGACATGATACAGGAGATGGCCAGAGACTGAGGACATGATACAGGAGATGGCCAGAGACTGCAGACATGATACAGGAGATGGTCAGAGACTGCAGACATGATACAGGAGATGGTCAGAGACTGCAGACATGATACAGGAGATGGCCAGAGACTGCAGACATGATACAGGAGAAGGACAGAGACTGCAGACATGATACAGGAGATGGTCAGAGACTGCAGACATGATACAGGAGATGGCCAGAGACTGCAGACACAATACAGGAGATGGACAGAGACTGCAGACATGATACAGGAGACGGTCAGAGACTGCAGACACGATACAGGAGATGGTCAGAGACTGGGGACATGATACAGGAGACAGTCAGAGACTGCAGACATGATACAGGAGATGGACAGAGACTGCAAACGTGAGACAGGAGATGGTCAGAGACTGCAGACATGATACAGGAGACGCCAGAGACTTCAGACATGATACAGGAGACTGAAGACATGATACAGGAGATGGTCAGAGACTGCAGACATGATACAGGAGATGGACAGAGACTGCAGACATGATACAGCAGATGGTCAGAGACTGCAGGCATGATACAGGAGACGGACAGAGACTGCAGACACGATACAGGAGATGGACAGAGACTGCAGACATGATACAGGAGATGGACAGAGACTGCAGACATGATACAGGAGATGGTCAGAGACTGCAGACATGATACAGGAGATGGACAGAGACTGCAGACATGATACAGGAGACAGTCAGAGACTGCAGACATGATACAGGAGATGGTCAGAGACTGCAGACATGATACAAGAGATGGTCAGAGACTGCAGACATGATACAAGAGATGGTCAGAGACTGCGGACATGATACAGGAGATGGTCAGAGACTGAAGACATGATACAGGAGATGGTCAGAGACTGAAGACATGATACAGGAGAAGATCAGAGACTGCAGACATGATACAAGAGATGGTCAGAGACTGCAGACATGATACAAGAGATGGTCAGAGACTGCAGACACGATACAGGAGATGGAAAGACTGCAGACATGATACAGCAGATGGTAAGAGACTGCAGACATGATACAGGAGAAGATCAGAGACTGCATACATGATACAAGAGATGGTCAGAGACTGCAGACATGATACAAGAGATTGTCAGAGACTGCAGACACGATACAGGAGATGGACAGAGACTGCAGACATGATTCAGCAGATGGTCAGAGACTGCAGACACGATACAGGAGACGGACAGAGACTGCAGACACGATACAGGAGATGGACTGAGACTGCAGACATGATACAGGAGATGGTCAGAGACTGCAGACATGATACAGGAGTTGGTCAGAGACTGCAGACATGATACAGGAGACAGTCAGAGACTGCAGACATGAAACAAGAGATGGTCAGAGACTGCAGACATGATACAGGAGATGGTCAGAGACTGCAGACATGATACAGGAGAAGATCAGAGACTGCAGACATGATACAAGAGATGGTCAGAGACTGCAGACACGATACAAGAGATGGTCAGAGACTGCAGACACGATACAGGAGATGGACAGAGACTGCAGACACGATACAGGAGATGGACAGAGACTGCAGACATGATACAGGAGATGGTCAGAGACTGCAGACATAATACAGGAGATGGACAGAGACTGCAGACATGATACAGGAGATGGACAGAGACTGCAGACATGATACAGGCGATGGACAGAGACTGCAGACATGATACAGGAGATGGTCAGAGACTGCAGACATGATACAAGAGATGGTCAGAGACTTCAGACATGATACAGGAGATGGTCAGAGACTGCAGACATGATACAGGAGATGGTCAGAGACTTCAGACATGATACACGAGATGGTCAGAGACTGCAAACGTGATACAGGAGATGGTCAGAGACTGCAGACATGATACAGGAGACGGTCAGAGAGACATGATAGAAGAGATGATCAGACATTGAAGGTATTATACAAGAGATGGTCAGAAACTACTCCACTGAAAAGTGAGCCATGCTCAGGTCACTTTTTAGAGGCTGGAAAAATAAAATTATTCTCCTGCGTTTAAGAAGTGCTGTGCGGCTTGATGATTTATAAGGTGACTCCAACGGTTTAGCCGTCTTAATGACTGTGCTGCCACTCTCAACAGGTCAGGGAGAACACAGGTAAAGCTCTAAAAAGAAAATAATATAGAGAGCTCACCAGCCCAGTGCATTATATTTTGCAAAAATGTATTCGTAAAAAAGTATGTGTAGCGATATTTCCAGGCCTGTGGCCTGATGTGGGTCTGCCATTGTTACCGGTTACCTCTCCAGCCCGTGTGAGCTGCGACCCTGGGTGTGAGAACTGAGACATTGACAACTCCGACATCTTTGTTTGGTTGTTTTATTGTATTTTTAGGGGATGGGAGAAGGGAATGAGTGGGATACTCCTTTGGCTTGACTATGTACAACTCCGGAACTTTTATAGCAAAAATGCCCGTTAGCGCTGTCTTGATGCCAGCCGACGCTGGCCAACGCTTACTGGTGCTTTGAACACACTGTATCTCTGAAAGCTGTGCTGGAACTCCAACTTAAGTCCAGAAGATCCAGGACTGTAGAACATTGAACGTCTGACACTGCTTGCACTGCAAAGTCACTGACTACTCCCTCCAGCCTGGCACTGGCTTGAGGTAGCTTGTTGTGGATTTCTGTATGGCTGCAACTCCCAACTGATGCACTCACACTGTGCACTGACTCTTCAGGGCCCAAACTACATGTACCCCCTTTATCACTTCAGGGACCTCAACCTAGGCACCCCCTTTACAGCTAGCTGATACTTGGATCCTAGAACCTTCTCCGGAGTGGTCCCCACTGACACTAGGCAGACCCCCAGGGGCAATCCTCAGTACTCATGACCTGTGTAGGCTTTCCTGGGACTGGACCCCTCTCACTCTCCGCAGGCTCTCGGCACACCGGATCCCCGCAGCTCAGCTCAGCACTCTCTGGATTCTTAGGCAACACCCAGAGACATCCGCTTCCTCTGACAGGAGGAGAGACAGCCGCACTCTCCTTCCTGGGACTCTGCTTCCCACCAAAGACCACGAGTCACGCACGCCCCTCAGGCTTATACCCACTCCCAGAATCCTTTGCAGCAGAATCTGCCTTCTGGGGTAGTTACAAGCCTGAATGTTTCCCTGATTGGGTTTCCTAAACTGCCCTATAAGAAGCCTCTCACAGAGCCAGTGGGGAGACTCCCCTCTCAGCAGACACACCTGGAAGCCATGACACCCTAACCAAAAAGCAATCACAGCCCTGCTGTTAGGCAGACAAAGCCCACTATGCATTTACCTAGCAGCTACCTGTAGGGTGCTACATATGCATATCATACTCATAAACATGAAGAAATTACAAGTGAAGTAAAAGGTATAGGTTCACCAAGTTCTCCATTCAGCATGGTCTAATGGTAAAGACAGTCCTGGAATGAAGACCTCCAAAAATAGCTGATGCGTTTCAAGGATGTCCCCTCTTCTTCAAAGCTCTGAAGAAGCTTACTTACATACCTAGTCTGGGGATGGTGTCCTCAGTCCGGGGACTGTCCCTGGAAGCCAGGGACATCTGGTCACCCTATCTTTTGGAGGTCTGTTCACTTCCTGTCCATGGTGACACAACAAGAAGCGAATACAAATTTCCTCAAAGTAGACCCAGCAGTAAAATAAAACCTAACAGAGGTTCCATTGCTCCCTCACTCTCATTCTGTCCTTTGAGTCTGTCATAATGTAGAAGGAGAACTGGGAGTCATGCATAGTTGCCAACATTTGAAAAAAATTTCCAGGGACACTTTGCAGCACAGCTATCAATTACTTACCACACCCACTTCCCTGAAGCTCTGCCCACTCTGCATAATTAATCTCCGCCTACTTATCAGATTATAGGGTCTACTTCATAAAGAGAGAATTACAGGAATTTGAAAAGGGAATTGAAAACTTGAGGCCAAAGTAGCAGAGTTGGAATAATTCTCCAATTCAGCTGCACTATTTCTGCCTAAAGTTTAAAATTCTCATCACAATTCCCTGCAATTCTAAAGTGTCAGCTTGTCGGAAGGTGCTCTGCCTCCCCCTGCTGGCGGATTTCGGAAAGTGCACCATGCTGACACCCTGCCTCCGGTGACACGTTAAATTTGCGACAGGCGGGAAGAGTGAGCGGGCACCGAGAAAGAGACAACCTGCTGCCAGAACTACAACACATAGCTGGGGTGAGAGCGACAATGTGTGGAACAAAAAAAATATATATATATTTTTTGTTAATGATTTACATTGTCCCTGATTAACAGGGACAATGTAAATTACCCGGGACAGGCTCCTATTTGCCGGGATTGTCCCGGGAAAAACGGGACAGTTGGCTGGTATGAGTCATGCTGTTGGGAGAAGAATGCTGTCTGTCATTAGCAGACACATGATCAGATATGATGTGACTTTGGTGTGTACATAACAAGCTGGGGGAATCCTCCATTCTGTCATCACTGCCTTCAGCTGATCTAGACAGAGAAGACTGATAGGGATCACAAAGGAGTGGAATTCCCTTCTAAGGAATGTTACAAACACACTATGAAGTCTTAGGAAAGTCTTAGGCTGGATTTACACTTTTCTGCTCTTGATTATTGGTTTTCCATTGAAGTAACTAAAAAGACATTCAATTCTTGGATAGAAATTAAGTTCTTGGATAGAAAATGGGTTACAGGGGTCCGTCCAAAGGGTAGTGAGAAATAAAGTGTACTCAGACTGGTCTGGAGTGGTGGGTGGGGTACCCCAAGGTTCTGTCCTAGGACCAATTCTGTTTAATTTATCCATAAATGATATAGAGGATGGGATACATATCTCAATCTCAGTTTTTGTGGACGATACAAAAATAAGCAGGGCAATAACTTCCCATTAGGATATAGAAATCTTACAGGAAGACCTGAATGAAATAATGGGGTGGCTAACTACATGGCAAATGAGGTTTATTGTTGAGAAATGTAAAGTAATGCACTTGGGGGCTAAAAACATAAATGCAAACTACTCACTAGGAGAAGAACCTCTGTGGGAATCAAGGATGGAGAAAGATCTGGGGGTCTTAGTAGAAGACAGGTTGAGCAATAGCATGCAATGTCAAGCTGCAGCTAACAAAGCCAGCAGACTATTAGCTTGCATAAAAAAGGCGATATACTCCAGAGATAAAACTATAATCCTTCCACTTTATAAAATTCTGGTCCGGCCATATCTGGAGTATTCTGTCCAGTTCTTGTCACCAATCCTAAGAAGGGATGTGCTGGAGCTGGAGAGAGTCCAGAGAAGGGCAACTAAATAAAGTGTTATAAACATGTTATACTTACCTCCTCTGTGCAGTTGGTTTTGCACAGGGCAGCCCAGATCCTCCTCTTCTCAGGTCCCTTTTCGCTGCTCCTGGCCCCTCCCTCCTGTCAAGTGCCCCCACAGCGAGCAGCTTGCTATGGGGGCACCTGAGCAGAGCTGCAGCTCCCTGTGTCTATTCAGACACAGAGCTGTGGTTCAGCCCCACGACCTCTCTCTCTCCTGATTGGCTAACTGACTTTGCTTAACAGCAGTGACAGCTGTGTCTCAGCCAATCAGGAGAAATAGTCCCAGATGGCCGAGGGACTCATGGACATCACTGGATGGAGAGGGGGCTCAGGTAAGTATTAGGGGGTGCTGGGGAGGTTGCTACACACAGAAGGCTTTTTACCCTAAAGCAGAGTTCCACCCATAAGGGGAAGTTCCGCTTTAAGCATTCCTCTCCAACAAATATGTCACATTTGGCATGTCATTTTTTGGGGGGGGAGCGGGTACCTAAATTTGACAGGTGCCTGCTTCCACTTCCGCTCGAGCTGCTTAGGTGGCTCGAGCAGAAATTCTTCTCTCTCCCTCCCTCCTTGCAATCTTCCGGGACACATTACAGGTCCAAGAAGATTGCTCGACCAATAGGGAGGTGCTGCACAGCTCGCACATGCGCAGTGCACACCCGGCTGTAAAGCCGCAAGCTGTCACAGCCAGGTGCCCACACTTGCAATGCTGGCACTGGGGAGAGGAGGGGGAGAGTAGCGAGGCTGCAGGCAGCCGCATCGGACATGTGAGTGTGTGTTTATTAACCTCTTTCCGACTGCCCACCGCAGATATACTGTGGCAGGGCGGCTCGGCTGCGCAAAATCACGTAGATCTACATGATTTAGTGCACGAAGTCTTGGCAGCGCACACGCGCCACCGGAGACGCGCTCCCGCTGTGTTTAGACACAGCGGGAGGCGGCCCGCAAGAGGAGCCGCCGGCCTCCCACGATTGTCAGAGAAACTGAGAGAAGACCCGCCTGCTTATGTAAACAAAGCAGGCAAGTCTTCTGTCAGACAGGCAGAGAGAGATCAGGAGTTTCAACTAAGCTAAAACCTCGATCTCTTTGTGCCTGTCATAGAGCCCACCACAGTCAGTAAGCACAGTTAGGCATGCATTAACCCCTTTGTTCACCCCCAGTGTTAACCTCTTCCCTGCCAGTGTCATTTATACAATAACAGTGCATATTATTTAGCACTGATTACTGTAGTAATGTCACTGGTCCCCAAAAAGTGTCAAAAATGTCAGTTAGGGGTTCGATCTGTCCACCGCAATGTCGCAGTCCCGCTAAAAAATGCTGATCGCCACCTTTACCAAAAATATGTTGCAGAATACAAATTGGCCTAAACTGATAAAAAAATAAGATTTTCAACATTTTTTGGGGGGAAAGTAAAAAATATGGCGTTTTTTTTCAAAATCGTCGCTCTTTTTTTGTTTATAACGCAAAATCTAAAAACCGCAGAGGTGATCAAATACCACCAAAAGAAAGCTCTATTTGTGGGGGAAAAAGGACACAAATTGTATTTGAGTGCAACGTCACATGACCGCGCAATTGTCCATTAAAGTAACGCAGTTGCGAATCACAAAAAAAATGGCCTGGTCATTAAGGGGGTAAAACCTTTCCGGAGCTGAAGTGGTTAAAAGTCAGCAGATACACTTTTTGCAGCTGCTGATGTTTAATAAACACAAAAATGAGTGGAACTCCACTTTAATGCATAGAATGCTTTAAGATAAAAAACCTTCTGCCTTTACAACTCCTTTAATAAGGAGACTGGAGGACCTCAATTATATGGAACGACTACAAGCACCAAATGTATTCTCCCTGGAGAAGAGATGCCTGAGAGGGGACATGATAGCGATTTACAAATACCTCAACGGTAATCCCAGCATAGGAAAAAACGATTCAGCCTTGGGGAGTATAAGAAGACATGGGGCCACACAATGAGATTGAAGGAGAAGCTGTGTAACCTTAAGCTGTCATGGTGGTAAGAATGAGGAACCCTCTTCCACAATTGGTGCTGTCAGCGGGGAGTATTGTTATTTTTAAAGACTCTTCAATGTGCATCCCAAAGAACATAATATACAGGGATATGGGAAATGATTATCAACACTGACACACACACACCTACACAGGTTGAACTGGATTGACTATTGTCTTTATTCAACCCTAACTATTAGGGATAGACCGATTATCGGCACCACCGATATATCGAGGGCCGATATGCACTTTCCCCGATATATCGGAATCGGCCCCCGGAGGGTACTGATATTGCCAATATTTAGGGAAAGTGCATGTACCGGAGTGATACCTGCAGCTAGAGGCATCACCCCGGTACCGGCGTCCATAGCCGACAGTCGGCTGTCTTGTAATGACAACCGATGCAGCTGGGAAGCCACTCGGCTGTCATTACAAGGAGTGGGAGGGGACGTCCCCCCCTCCCGCCACCTTTTGCGGCTTGCCCGGGTCTCCCGTCCCACCAGGAGACCCAGGCATCCTAACTACACAGCCGCAGAAGAGAAGACCCAATCAAAACCACATTCGGCTCTGATCGGGTCTCCATATAAAAACTTGGAAGTGATGTCATGACATTAATTCCGGGTACTGTCTGGCGCCAAATTAAAAAAAATGCGAGCATTCAAAACAGCCAAACTTGGCGTTTTGAATGCTTTCAAGTGCAGAGGAGGGGTTTGGGGTCTTTTAGACCCCCAGATCCCTCCACAAGAGTACCTGTGGAAAAAAAAATAAAGAAAAAAAAAATGTTTTTCAAATGTCAGAAAATATCGGCCACTACCGATATCCGATGACCAAAATATCGGTATTGGTATCGGCAATAAAAAAAACGATATCGCTACTTTTAATGCCTTAAGATTTCAATTTAGCTATTTAATATTTACAGTATTTAAAACTGAACTCCAGGGGAAGCAAACTCCTCACATGTAGTGAGGCTGCCGCTGCACTGCGAGGGTGAAAGCGTAAGTTCACCCAAAAGTTCCACTTGTTTGCATCCTCCTGCCCTCCACTGCCACATTTGGCACTTTTTTTTTGGGGGGGGGGGGAGCATGTACCTGGTTTTGACAGGTACCTGCTCTCACTTTCGGCTCAGATCGAAGTTTGCCCCCACCCCCTCCTTCCCCTTGCAGTCTTTTGAGACACATCACAGGTCCCAGAAGACTACGGGACCATTTCCAAGGCACAGCGCACCTTACTTGAGATGACAATGCCTGCACTTGAAGCTGGTTGAAGAATCAGCTTGGGTGAGGACATTGCTGGATCCCTGGACAGGTAAAGTGTCCTTATATTAAAAGCCTGTATCTGCTGACTTTTAATTTTTTTGGTGGAGCCGGGAGCTCCACTTTAACTGGTCGTTTCTTTCTAGGGCAGTGGTTCCCAACCAGGGTTCTGTTTGGGTTCCCTGGGGTGCAGTATGCATGGGACCCTTAATTGCCCCTTGGTCAGCATCATGACTTGACATGGTACCTCACAAAGCATTCTCTGACTGGACGAGGTGGAGAGGCAGGATGGTGACATCATGATCCCCACCTCATCCAATCAGAGAACTCTTTGCATTTATTGAGAGAATACAAAGTATTCTGTGAATGGTAAATAAATAAATAAATAAATAAATAATAGCTTACTCGCTGTACGTCAGACCTAGGACGTTCCGGTCTATTCACGCTGTCAGCCTATGCAAGCCCGCACTGCTTTAGTGCAGCGTCTGTAAGTGTTTACCTACTTTGATTTTTAAATAAGTAGTCAAAGTGAGAGCATTAGATCTCATCTCCCCTTTCTTTCACCTGAGTGTACTGGGACCCGAGGAGTGTTCACTGGAGGTTGCAGCCTGGAGAGGAGAGATATACAGGAGATATTTATGCCACAAATGCGTGTGTGACTCTACGAGTGTAGATATGAGATGAGCTGCTTAAAGCGGTAGTATCCCGCTTTTTGACACTTTTACCTACAGGTAAGCCTATAATAAGGCTTACCTGTAGGTACAAATAATATCTCCTAAACCGGCACGGTTTAGGAGATATTTGCAGTGCATGCAGCCGCTCGCGCCAGCGGCGCATGCGCTCTGAAGGTCCGGGGGAACCTTCAATTATGTTTGCCGGGAGCTTGCCGGAAAATCACTCCCGCGCATGCGCGGGAGTGACGTCATCGCGGCTCCGGCCAATCATTGCGCCGGAGCCGTCTCTTCCGGCTAATCACCGCGCCGGAGCCGCCGAACCCGGAAGAGATGGCGAGGGATCATGGCAGCGCCCGCAGCGATGTCCGGGGGTCCGTGTCGGGCTTCGTTCTAAGGTAAGTTACACATAATGGGCTAGTATGCGATGCATACTAGCTCATTATGCCTTTGTCTTGCAGGTTTTTTTTTTTTTTAGGGTTTACAACCGCTTTAATGAGCACCAGGCACTGGGAGCACATCATTGAGTGGAGTGAAGTAGTGAAGTGAAACACCACTTTATTTGAGCACAGCACTGAGTATCTGGTTGGGAGTTTACAGCACCAATCCTTTGCCATTGAGGACTGTGTTTGGGACTCCTTTACACTCATTTTGCATTTATGCACCATTGCATTCATTTATTTACTGGGAGTATTTTATTCACTGTATTGTTACCATTGTGTACATTTGCACCCACTTTGTTAACAATTTATTATATTGATTTATTATTCACAGTGATATTATTTATCGGATTTGATTGATTTATGATTTGAGTCACAATTGATCTTTTTTGCATTTTGGTGCAGAATTATTGATTTTATTTATGTTCACTGGTGTATTGTGTCAACACTGAATGCTTGCAGCCTTAGATTGTATTGCTATTTCACTTATTATAATTTTTTGGTTTTGTGCTGATTATTATTTCTTCAGTATTCTGTGAATGGTGCCCCTGACAAGAGAGCCATCTCCTGTGGTTAATAGGCAACAGGCCAGCCACATACGACCTGGAAGCTAGCAGCAATCACTGTAGTAGCATTGACTACTACAGTGATTTTCAGCTTCCACAGAGACTGTTTAGGTATGAGATATACATACCTATATTTGTTTAAGCTGGACCAATGTAATAAATTGAAACATGATAGCCAATTTTTAACCCATGTATTGTCAGGATTTCCATTTGTTCCTAATGTTAAGTCCCCTTTCACACACAGAGTCCGTCAGGCGGACTCCGTTTTTCTCATCGGAGGGATCGATCCGCCGATTCCCCGCTGAGTAGGCGGATGACAGCTGTGTCTCCGCGCTGTGTTTATGGCGCAAGGGACCTAAGTCTTGTTTCTTTAGAATACCATATTACCATAATTCCTTGCAGGCCCATCACCATCAAACCCCACCATTGTAATACCCATGTTTTGCTGTGGCAAACTAAGCTTGCCTTTATTAAACCGCTGAATATATATATATATATATATATATATATATATATATATATATATATATATATATATACAGTATATATATATAAAATAAAAGGTGTAACAGATCCACTGATGAATAAATAAATCTGTAACACTAGCAGCGCTAACACATAACCAATAATCATAAAATTATCAGTAATAAATAATTGATAATGTCCGCAGAGAACCGCATGCAATCACTGGAAGTAGACAATCACACAACCCAATGATAAACGCAAAAAAGTCCAATTTCAGGTGCAGATATCAAACATTGGTGAGATAGATGTGCAGCTATCTATATATTCAGTGCACCTCCACCATCAAGCTGTGCCACCCCGTCAGAATGGACACTCGCCAAACAGACGATCAGTATTTGCTTGTGTATATCAGATAGAATCTCCACCTGTGGACCAGTGTGCAGCCGCAGCTTGGCTCCCAAAAGGACTCTGTATCTTCAACGGCAATCAGCTCACGCCCAACAAATCATGCAAGTGAAAGCATAAAACGGGGACACATAGTGTAATTCCGTACACTTTATTGTAAAACAATATAAATCAAGTCCCCCGTTCCCCTCAAAATGCTACTTACAAACATAAAAAGAATTCAGCCGTATTGCGAATGCATAGAAGAATGTGAAAAGACAATCCACCGCTGTCCTCCCGCGCCGACCGCTCGGTACCTAGCGAGCCGGACCTAACAGCATGGTGTCTTACGTTGCTATGGCCCTAACGCGTTTCGTCATCACGGACTTCAACTGAGGGCGTGAGTACGCGGCGCGGTCACCCTATCTTGTGCCTCTCCGGGCGCAGGTGCAGCTGATCCCGCTCCACAATTAAGAGAGCGAACAGCTGCCAATACTTCCGCCCTTACTACCCGGAAGAATATATTAGCCGGGCATCTGCATAAAGTGTATGTCTCCTCTTCCGTCCAACAGTCAGCCAATTATTGCACATAGATGCAAATACTAAAGGCCAACAAAGTTTCAAATCATTACAGGGACAACTCCCCAGCACGATACCTATAATTCTGTAATGGCTATGAAATGGGATAGACAAAATCGAATTAGGCTATGCATTGGCAAATACCGGCATCTACTAAATATAAAATTTCAGCAAACAATTATACCGATATAAACAACATAGCTTATAACCATATGCAACTCTGCTTAAACAGAAAATTAAGAATGAGTACATAGTGTACATGTATTAACTATGTAGACCATGCATAGGCACATTATATAGACATAAAAATATATAAATAAATAAATGATAATACACCCAATACCTATATAAAATTAATAAAATTATGTGCATAGAGCATAAAAATTTGGATCATAAATATAAAGATATTTTATGATAAAATATTTTGAGATAAAATAGTTGAATAAATGTCATAAATTAAAATTGCAAGTAAACTAGAACCAATATTAAGCATCTACCATATCCCCAATAAATTGGAGAATCAGATTAGATGACATAAACCGTAAGTGGCAACACCGTCCGAATGAGATAAAATATATATACATAAATACATATATATATATATATATATATAAAACAAAATACAATTGTAAAACTCGACTCAGATAATAAATACAAAAATCAATAATTGCTGATAAAAGAGTTTATATCCAAGTCAATATTTAACCCTTTAGGATGTAATGAGTATGTCAGAAATATCCAATAAGTTTCTCGTTTGGAGAGTTCTCTGACTCTATTAGACCCTCTCCAAACAGGGTCTACCCTCTCTATAGCCCAAAACTTGAGGTGAGAGGGGTCCCTATTATGGTATTGATGAAAGTGCAGGGATACGTTATGATCTTTAAAACCCTTGCGAATGTTCGCAATATGCTCTGATACCCGAATAGCTAGTGTCCGTTTGGTCCTCCCAATGTAGATTAGACCACAGGGACATTGAAGGCCATATACTACATGCGTAGTATTACAGGTCTTTTATATCAAACATCTGGCCATTCGCTGAGGATGTAAATGAAGTAAAATTCCTCAAATGGGTATGAACCTGTTTGCAAGACCTGCACCTGCAATAGGCAAAAAAAACCCACAGTGTTGTCCCAAAACATCTTTGGTTTAGTGGGCGGATCCAAGATTGTTTGTACTACTTGGTCTCCGAACGTAGGACCTCTTCTATAAATGAAGGATGGAGTGGGAGGTAACACTTTACCAAGAATTTTGTCCATACATAGGCTTGGCCAATGTTTCTTGATCACCCCCTCCACTTCCTTGTACTGAGCATTAAATTGGGTGATAAAACTAAACTCATGATCTTTCTTTGGTTGCCTGATGTGTTCCCTTAGACAATCATCTTGAGAGAGAGTACTGATCTCTGCTATAGTCTTATCAAGTACTTGGGTATCGTATCCCTTTTCAATAAATCTATGTTTAATGACCTGTGCTTGAACTTGGAAATCAGTGTCAGTGGTGCAGTTCCTCCTCACTCTGAGTAGCTGACCTCTGGGAATATTGGCCAGCCACTGTTGGTGGTGCCCACTGTGGATGGGGAGATATCCATTGCGATCCGTAGGTTTGAAGTAAACCTTTGACTCCAACCTACGGTCAACAAGGGATATCTCCACATCCAAAAAATGTACATTACTTCTACTCCAATTAAAATCAAGCTTGATATTATTGCTGTTATCATTAAGATTATCCGCAAAACTAACAAGAGAGTCCTCTGTTCCAGCCCAAATGAAGAACAAATCATCTATGTACCTCCGGTAAATGTAAATGATTTTACTTCATTTACATCCTCAGCGAATGGCCAGACGTTTGATATAAAAGACTTTATGTCCTGTAATACTACGCATGTAGTATATGGCCTTCAATGTCCCTGTGGTCTAATCTACATTGGGAGGACCAAACGGACACTAGCTATTCGGGTATCAGAGCATATTGTGGACATTCGCAAGGGTTTTAAAGATCATAACGTATCCCTGCACTTTCGTCAATACCATAATATGGACCCCTCTCACCTCAAGTTTTGGGGTATAGAGAGGGTAGGCCCTGTTTGGAGAGGGTCTAATAGAGTCAGAGAACTCTCCAAATGAGAAACTTATTGGATATTTCTGACAGACTCATTACATCCTAAAGGGTTAAATATTGACTTGGATATAAACTGTTTTATCAGCAATGATTGATTTTTGTATTTATTATCTGAGTCGAGTTTTACAATTGTATTTTGATTGATATATATATGTATTTATATATATATATATATATATATTTTATCTCATTCGGACGGTGTTGCCACTTACGTTTTATGTCATCTAATCTGATTCTCCAATTTATTGGGGATATGGTAAATGCTTAATATTGGTTCTAGTTTAATTGCTATTTTGATTTATGACATTTATTCAACTATTTTATCATAAAATATCTTTATATTTATTATCCAAATTTGTATCCTCTATGCACATAATTTTATTAATTTTATATAGGTATTGGGTGTATTATCATTTATTTATTTATATATTTTTATGTGTATATTATGTGCCTATGCATGGTCTACATAGTTAATACATGTACACTATGTACTCATTCTTAATTTTCTGTTTAAGCAGAGTTGCATATGGTTATAAGCTATGTTGTTTATATCGGTATAATTGTTTGCTGAAATTTTATATTTAGTAGATGCCGGTATTTGCCAATGCATAGCCTAATTCGATTTTGTCTATCCCATTTCATAGCCATTACAGAATTATAGGTATAGTGCTGGGGAGTTGTCCCTCTAATGATTTGAAACTGTTGGCCTTTAGTATTTGCATCTATGTGCAATGATTGGCTGACTGTTGGACGGAAGAGGAGACATACACTTTATGCAGATGCCCGGCTAATATATTCCTCCAGGTAGTAAGGGCGGAAGTATTGGCAGCTCTTCATTCTCTTAATTGTGGAGCGGGATCAGCTGCGCCTGCGCCCGGAGCAGTGTTAATTTTGGCAGCAAATTTCAATTTAGTTTTAGTCTTAGTCTTAGGACTAAAATGGCATTTTAGTTTTAGTCCCATGTTAGTCTTCTGCAAGTGTTTTAGTTTTAGTCGTATTTAGTCGACTAAAACTCCAGTACATTTTAGTCAACTAAAACGTCCTACATTTTAGTCGACTAAAACTTATTTTAGTCATCTATAATCGAATGGGTGTAGTTCAATTGTAATTTGTAATGCAATTTTTAAGCATTTCTCTACAATTTCCAAACTCATTATATACTACTGCTGGTCCTGGAGTGAAAAATCGAATATGTTATTATTTATGGTATTAAGCTTTGAGCATTCACCAGTGTTAATTTTGGCAGTAAATTTCGATTTAGTTATAATCTTTTGACTAAAATGCCATTTTAGTTTTAGTCATATTTTAGTCATCTGAATTGTTTTAGTTTTAGTCATATTTTAGTCGACTAAAATTGTGTTAATTTAGTCGACGAAAAAGTTTTAGTCAGTTTTAGTCGTCGAAATTAACACTGGCCCGGAGAGGTACAAGATAGGGTGACCGCGCCGCGTACTCACGCCCTCAGTTGAAGTCTGTGATGACGAAGCACGTAAGGGCGTGAGTATGCGGTCGCCATAGCAACGAAAGACGCCATGCTGTTAGGTCCGGCTCGCTAGGTACAGAGCGGTCGGCACGGGAGGACAGCGGTGGATTGTCTTTTTCACATTCTTCTATGCATTCGCAACGCCTGAATTCTTTTTATGTTTGTAAGTAGCATTTTGAGGGGAACGGGGGACTTGATTTATATTGTTTTACAATAAAGTGTACGGAATTACACTATGTGTCCCCGTTTTATGCTTTCACTTGCATGATTTGTTGGGCGTGAGCTGATTGCCGTTGGAGATACAGAGTCCTTTTGGGAGCCAAGCTGCGGCTGCACACTGGTCCACAGGTGGAGATTCTATCTGATATACACAAGCCAATACTGATCGTCTGTTTGGCGAGTGTCCATTCTGACGGGGTGGCACAGCTTGATGGTGGAGGCGCACTGAATATACAGATAGCTGCACATCTATCTCACCAATGTTTGATATCTGCACCAGAAATTTGGCTTTTTTTGCGTTTATCATTGGGTTGTGTGATTGTCTACTTCCAGTGATTGCATGCGGTTCTCTGCGGACATTATCAATTATTTATTACTGATAATTTTATGATTATTGCTTATGTGTTAGGGCTGCTAGTGTTACAGATTTATTTATTCATCAGTGGATCTGTTACACCTTTTATTTTATTCATTTGTGATTTATAGCAGCAGCTTCAGCCTTTATGGTTCACGTTTTATATTATTAATATTATTAATATTATTTTTAACATACAGCGCTGGGTGAGTGGGATTTGGATTACTATTGATTTTTTAGTGACCTTCTTGCTCCTCGTTTATATATATATATTTTTTTTTCACATAAAGTTTATTGTAGATGCAGTATATGTTTTATACACTGAACAAAATTATAAACACAACACTTGTTTTTGTCCCCATTTTTCATGAGCTGAACTCAAAGATCTAAGAAAACTGGAATTCATCTGTGAAGAGAACACCTCTCCAAAGTGCCAGACACCATCCAATGTGAGCATTTGCCCACTCAAGTCGGTTACGATGACGAACTGCAGTCAGGTGGAGACCCCGATGAGGACAACGAGCATACATATGAGCTTCCCTGAGACGGTTTTGGACAGTTTGTGCAGAAATTCTTTGGTTATGCAAACCGATTGTTGCAGCAGCTGTCCGAGTGGCTGGTCTCAGACGATCATGGAGGTGAGGATGCTGGATGTGGAGGTCCTGGGCTGGTGTGGTTACATGTCGTCTGCGGTTGGATGGACTGCCAAATTATCTGAAACCGCTTTGGAGACGGCTTATAGTAGAGAAATGAACATTAAATTCACAGGTAACAGCTCTGGTGGACATTTCTGCAGTCAGCATACCAATTGCATGTTCCCTCAAAACTAGCGACATCTGTGTATTGTGCTGTGTGATAAAACTGCACATTTTAGAGTGGCCTTTTATTGTGGCCAGCCTAAGGCACACCTGTGCAATAATCATGCTGTCTAATCAGCATCTTGATATGCCACACCTGTGAGGTGGATGAATTATTTCCGCAAAGGAGAAGTGCTCACGAAGGGTCCTTTCACACGAACGATCCGATCAGATCCGCCTGTCAGTTTTTTTGGCGGATCTGATCGGATCCTCCATGCATCCCTATGGGGCAGTGGAGGTCAGTGGAGACATGTCCACTGACACCCGCTGCCATCTGCATCCGATCCTGTCTGTGAAATCCGGACGGATTGGAAACCCTATTTTCCATCTGTCCAGGGGATCGGATCGGATGAGATCGGATGAGAATGGACAGGCGGTCCGCTCTTATCCAATTCCCCATAGAGATGCATGGGGCGCTGACACCTCCCTCTCCGCTCACAGAGCAGAGAGGGAGCTGTCATCTGCCTGCTCAGCGGGGATCAGTGGATCGATCTCCCGCTGAGCAGCACGGATCCGCCTACGGAGGCGGACCATGTGAAAGGAGCCTAACACAGATTTAGACAGATTTGTGAACAATATTTGAGAGAAAAAGGGTATTTTGTGTACATAGAAAAAGTCTTAGATCTTTGAGTTCAGCTCATGAAAAACAGGGGGCAAAAACAAAAGTGTTGCGTTTATAATTTTGTTCAGTATATATTATATATATATATATATATATATATATATATATATATATATATAAAACAATTAGATAAAGTTGCCCCCAACCCCCTCCTGATTATTATTAGTATTCATGATTATTGGTGAATTAATGCAATACTTTTGATATCTAGGAAAAAAAAGGGGTGTTAAAATACCTTGGCACCCCAGATGTTTTGGAACTACATTTCCCATGATGCTCCTGTACTCTGCAGTGTGGTTGAGCATCATGGGAAATGTAGTTCCAAAACATCTGGGGTGCCAAGGTTCACCATCACTGGCCTGGAGGGTCTATTTATAAAAAGATGCCAAACAAACATATGTGACACACATCTGTACAGCTGAAAAGAAACATGCCATATTCTGTGTTATATGACTATCTTATATGTTCAATCCACCATCTAGTGGCCATAATGTGCTTTTCATTTTAAATACCTTAACCAATTCTGGATCAGAAGATTTTCCTTCTTAATGACCAGGCCATTTCTTGCGATTCAGCACTGTGTTACTTTAACGGACAATTGTGCGGTCGTGCAACGCTGTACGCAAATAAATTTGATGTACTTTTTTCCCACAAATAGGGCTTTTTTTGGTGGTATTTGATCACCTCTGCAATTTTTATTTTTTGCACTATAAACAAAAAAATAGGGACAATTATGAAAAAAAAAATATTTTTCACTTTCTGCTATATTCCCAAACATTCCCCAAAAAAATAAAAATAAATTAAAAATCTAATATTTTTCATCAGTTTAGGCCAATTTGTATTCTGCTACATATTTTTGGTAAACAGAAATCACAATAAGCGTATTTTGATTGGTTGACGCAAAAGCTATTGCGTCTACAAACTAGGGGAAATATTAATGTAATTTTTATAAATTTATTTATTGTTACTAGTAATGGTGGCGATCAGTGATTTTTAGCGGGACTGCAACATTGTGGCAGACAGATTGGACCTCTAACTGACATTTTTGGGGGAACCAGTGGCATTACTACAGTAATCAGTGCTACAAAATGCACTGTTACTGTAATAATGACACTGGCAGGGAAGTGGTTAACCCAGGGGCGATTAAAGGGTTTAGTGTGAGCCTAGGGGGTGTTTTCTAAATGTATGGGGGAGGGACTCACTAGATGAACATAGAGATCTGTGTCCCTGAATAGCAGGAACACAGGAGCTCTGTGTTGATAGCAGAGGGAACGGCCTGCTGTGTTTACAACAGCAGACCGCCGTTCTCTCTTTATGGGGAGTGATCGCGGGTGCCCGGTGGCAATTGCGGCTGCCGGCTCTGCGCCTCGGCTTCCCCGCTGGCGAGTGGGGGCAAGCGGGCGTGCACCCACAGGATCGCTCCCGTGAACGGCCATACAGGTACGGTGATTCAAGGCAACCTGCCATCCTGCCGCCATATAACTACGGCGGTTGGTCAGAAAGTGATTAATCAGGAAAATTATTTTTGACCACTAGATGGCCTGCTGATTTTTGATGCCACTATTTTACTATGTAAATAGTTTACTTCCACTGATGCCGGGACATTTTCTACTCCCATTAGCCACAGTACGGCCACCCTGAAGTCTGAAGGACAGTCAACTGCCCCTTTGTTTTGAAGGTTTGGAGGCCCCTGTTTTAGAACCATGTAATGCCCTACCCAAGACTGGATCAATTTAGTTCAGTTCATGCACTGCAGTGTCCAAAAAGACACTCCTAGACTGAGCCTGAGTTTTGTCAATGTTCTCTAGAACTGGACCTGGGGTGTCAGCCTCTGAACCGGTGAGGGAGACCTGGGTTATTTCACACGGCCCCTTCCGAGGTGAGCACTACAACCAATTTGAAAGGGTAAGTTCAGTCTTTCACAAAAAATGAAAGTGGACTAATGCCAAATATCCTAGCCACCCCTATGGACCCTGCAATGGCAAGCGCTCATTGGTGACTGCGCTTACCAATGAGAAGCGCTTCTTTATTCTGAGACATGTTGTTGGAAGAAGAAGCCTCAGAAGTGCTTCTCATCGGTCAACATAGTCACGTAGTCATGCTGACCAATTAGCTCTTGCCATTGTGAGCACTATGAGGGCTTCTCAGTCCTGGCAGGGGAGTAACTACAGGGGTTGCAGGGGTTGCAATTGCAACCGGGCCTATGCTCCAGGAGGGCTGTGCGGCTCCCCTGTACACCTGGATAGGAGGGGTGGCGGGGGGGCGGCATGTAGAGAAATCATTGTCCTCCTTTTTGCCCCTGTAGCTGCAGGAGGAAAATGGAGGAGATTGGTTCCTCTGTATGCTGCTCCCGCCACTCCTCCTATCCAGTGTCATGGATATGCAATAATGTCTGGTGGCTTACCTGTTCCTCATGTCTGCATTAAGGGCCAGACTCTTCCTTCTGGCTGCTTTTATCATCTCTACTTCCTGTTCCTGCCCCGCCCAGGTCATCACAAGAAGCCTATATTAACCAGTGCACTGCAGGCCTGCCTTGCTGTTCAACAGTATTACTTTCCTGTTTCCTGTTTGCCGTGTGCTTGTAACTACTCCTCTGTGTACCGACTTTGGCTTGCCTCTGACTATTCCTGCTTGCCTGTTACCCTGACCTTTGGCCTGTACCTTGACTACCCTTGTCTGCCTGTTACCCCGACCTCGGCTTACCCATCACCATTCTGTGTGTCCTGAGTGGCTGCTTCCCTTCACTCCCTACGGAGCGTGACGTTGCAGCGAAGTCTATCCTCACCACTAGAGGCACTGGTGAACACCTGCTGGGTCTTAGACTCCGCGCCCTGGGGAATCTTGGGTTCACGTTCCGGTCCATCCGCAGCAGTCTGCTATAGGGTTCACTACCTTGCGCTGCGCCCCTGCCTCCAACAGGGTGCAGTTGTCACCTGGCCACAGGTGACCTGACAGTTTGAACAGCCATGAACCCGGCTGACGTGCCGCTCCCCCCAGATGATCCATTACAGAGCTTAGTTCACAGACTCGAGACGCATGAAACTAATCAGACTCAGGTGATGCGATTCCTACAGGATCTGGCTTCCCGCTTTGAACAGCTTCAGACCTCGTTGGGGACCCCGAATCTGCAACCCCAAGAACAACCAGTAGCTGGGCCCGTCGCGCCAGTCACAGATTCGCATCCGCTGCAACTACCTCCTCCAATCCGTTTTTCTGGAGACTCCAAGGCCTGCAGGGGATTTCTTAGCCAATGTACCATCCATTTTGAGCTTCAGCCGCAAAACTTCCTGTCAGATCGGGCAAAGGTAGCCTATATTATTTCCCTCCTTTCCGGCGAAGCTCTAGCCTGGGCTGCCCCCCTATGGGAGAAGGATGATCCGGTAGTTTCCAACCTGCCCGACTTCTTGAAGCTCTTTCGTAACATCTTTGAGGAGCCGGCTCGGGCCTCTTCAGCGGCTAGTGCTCTTTTACGTCTCCGCCAAGAATCCCGTTCACTGGGACAATATGCTCTCCAGTTCCGTATCCTCTCAGCTGAATTGAGCTGGAACAATGAGGCCCTGGTCGCTACCTTTTTGCATGGCCTCTCTGACCGAGTGAAGGACGAATTAGCGGGAAGAACCATCCCCGTCGGTCTGGACGATGTCATCTCTTTATGCAACCAGATCGATATTCGTTTTCAGGAGAGGTCCATAGAAAAAAGACGCCAACACTCCCTAGGTCTTAGCCAGTCTGAGCTCCCCTCACTCTGTCCCGTGGAGCATCCTCTGCCTGTTGAGGAACCTATGCAGCTGGGCCGGACCAGACTTACCCCCGAAGAACGTTCTAGACGCAGAACTTTGGGCTTATGCCTCTATTGTGGAGGCAAGGGCCACCTTCGTGTCTCCTGTTCGGTTCGCCCGGGAGACGCTCGGGTAATACATTTAGAAGGTGGAATGTTGGACCCAGAAACATCACCTTCCCGTATTCTTCTTTCAGTGTGCCTCCACGTAAGCACTTCTCCTCAGTCGACCCTTGCATATCTGGATTCCGGGGCTGCCGGCAAATTCATGGATTGGAGAACTGCTTGTTCTATGAAGCTCACCCTTTCACCCCTCTCTACGCCGCTGGTGGTCTCGGCAATTGATGGCACTGTTCTCCCAGGGGGCCCTATTCGCTTCCAGACGTTACCCATTAGGATGTCAGTAGGGATTCTTCACCAGGAGTGGATATCCTTTCTTATCCTACCCAAAATCTCTAACCCAATTGTGTTGGGCCTTCCTTGGCTACGGCTCCACTCTCCCCATGTGGACTGGGCCTCTGGGCGGATCCTGGCTTGGGGCCCCTCATGTTTCTCATCATGTCTTTCCAAGGTGACCCCAAAGGAGAGAATTTCCGTTGCCACCACATCTGTATCTTCTGACCTTCCCGCTGCATACAGCGATTACCGAGATGTGTTCTGTAAGAAATCAGCTGACGTGCTTCCTCCCCACAGGTCTTTTGACTGTGCCATTGACCTTGTTCCCGGGGCAACGCTGCCCAGGGGTCGTACCTACCCATTGCCTATCCCAGAGACCCAGGCCATGTCTGAGTATGTCGCAGAGAATCTTGAGAAAGGTTTCATCCGGAAATCCTCATCACCTGCAGGAGCAGGGTTCTTTTTTGTCGCCAAGAAGGATGGTACCTTGAGACCCTGCATCGTTTATCGAGGCTTAAACGCTGTTACTATTAAGAACCGATACCCCTTACCCTTAATATCTGAACTATTCGATAGGTTGAAGGGTGCCTCCATTTTCACCAAGTTGGATCTTAGAGGGGCGTACAACCTAATTCGAATTCGAGAGGGTGATGAATGGAAGACTGCGTTTGACACTCGGGACGGTCACTACGAATACCTGGTCATGCCTTTTGGGCTGTGTAATGCCCCAGCTGTGTTTCAAAACTTTGTCAATGAGATCTTCAGGGACCTGCTGTACCAGTTTGTTGTCATCTAATTGGATGACATTCTGATCTTTTCGTAAAATCTGCATGTCCATAGAAACCATGTCCGCACTGTACTCCAGCGCCTTCGAGAGAATAATCTCTATGCCAAGCTGGAGAAATGTTCCTTTGAATGTTCTGAGGTCCTATTTCTAGGATGCTTTGTCTCAAGTTTGGGCCTTCGTATGGATCCTGGGAAGGTCTTAGCCATTACCAACTGGCCCCTTCCTGCTAGTCTTAAGGCCACACAGCGCTTTCTTGGCTTCACCAATTACTATAGGCAGTTCATAAGGAATTACTCTTCCATTGCTGCACCTATTATCGCCTTGACCAAGAAGGGTGCTAATGCCCAAGTCTGGCCCCCCGAAGCTGTCGCTGCTTTTCATGATCTGAAACAGGCCTTTGTCTCCGGGCCTCTCTTGAGGAGACCTAAT
Source organism: Pelophylax lessonae (assembly GCF_965119305.1). NCBI lineage: Eukaryota > Metazoa > Chordata > Amphibia > Anura > Ranidae > Pelophylax > Pelophylax lessonae. Next base: position 142,223,447 of record NC_138778.1, read on the forward strand.
CCTGGGGATGCTTTCTTTATTGAAGTGGACGCTTCTTCAGTGGGGGTGGGAGCTGTTCTTCTTCAACTCTTTGAGAAGAAACGTCAACCATGTGCGTTCTTTTCCAAAAAATTTTCTCAGGCAGAGAGAAATTATGCTATCGGTGACCGGGAACTTCTCGCAATCAAATTGGCGCTGGAGGAGTGGCGTCATCTTTTGGAAGGTTCTCCTCACCCCATAACGATCTTCACAGATCACAAGAACTTACAGTACCTACAGAATGCTAAACGTTTGAATCCCAGACAGGCCAGGTGGAGTCTTTTCTTTTCCCGTTTTAATTTCACGATTACGTACAAACCTGGTTCCTGTAACGGTCGGGCTGATGCACTTTCTAGGTCCTTTGACACTTTGGACGAGGAGTCCACTCCTGAACCTGAGCCGATCATCCCCACGTCATGCATTATTGCCCATTCTACCACCCTGGACTCGAAGATTCCTCCTGGTAAGACCTTTGTCCCCACCGAGCTAAGAACTAAGATTCTTCGTTGGGGGCATGATTCCAAGGTGGCAGGCCACGCAGGGGTTCTCCGCTCCTTCTTGCTCATCAGCCGTCACTACTGGTGGCCTAACCTCCGCTCAGAGGTCAAAGACTATGTCAAGGCTTGTCATGTCTGTGCTCAGTCTAAATCCTCCACACAAGCTCCTGCTGGTCTCCTCATGCCTTTGCCCATTCCTAAGGAACCCTGGGCTCATATTGCCATGGATTTTATCACCGATCTCCCACTGTCGGACGGTAATACAGTCATTTGGGTGATAGTCGATCGGTTTTCCAAGATGGCTCATTTTGTTTCCCTTCCTGGTCTTCCTTCTGCTCCTGCTTTGGTTCCCATTTTTATTCGAGAAATTTTCCGCCTCCATGGGGTTCCTTCTCACATTGTTTCCGACAGGGGCGTTCAATTTACGTCTCGTTTCTGGAGAGCCTTTTGCAAATCCCTCAATATTGCCTTGGATTTTTCCTCTTCTTACCATCCTCAATCTAATGGGCAGACGGAGAGGGTTAATCAGGAGTTAGAGATTTTTCTTTGCACCTTAGTCTCTGCTCATCATGACGATTGGTCCTCTCTACTTCCGTGGGCGAAATTTTCCCATAACAATCATGTAAATACCAGTTCGCAGAAAACACCCTTCTTCGCAGTTTATGGAAGACATCCTCAACTTCCGCTTCCCATGGCCTGTTCTCCGGGTATCCCAGCATTGGCTTCAGCTCAGGAGTCCTTCAATTCTATCTGGAGTGACGTTCATGATTCCCTCCGGGCAGCTGCCGACAAATTCAAAGGCTTTGCTGACCGCCGCAGGCGTAAATCACCTTCTCTTCAGCCAGGGGACAAAGTTTGGCTCTCCACTAGGAACATCAAGCTTCGAGTGCCTTCCCTGAAGTTTGCTCCAAGATTTATTGGTCCATATACCATAATTTCTAAACTGAATCCGGTTTGTTTCAAACTTCAGATCCCCAAAAGCCTCAGAATTGCTAATTCCTTCCATGTTTCCCTTCTGAAGCCTTTAGTCCTCAATAAGTTTTCTCGTCCTTTCCCTACCATGGCACCGGTCTCTGAGGATAATCAGGAATACAAGGTCAGTCAAGTTCTGGATTCCCGACTCTGTAGAGGCATTCTTCAGTACCTTGTTCATTGGAAAGGCTTTGGTCCTGAGGAGAGATCTTGGGTCCCTGCATCGGAGGTCTTTGCACCTCGTCTGTTAAAAAGATTTCATCTGAAGTTTCCCTCTAAACCCGGGTCCGGGCGGGGAAGGGGGAGGCCTCGTAAGAGGGAGGGTACTGTCATGGATATGCAATAATGTCTGGTGGCTTACCTGTTCCTCATGTCTGCATTAAGGGCCAGACTCTTCCTTCTGGCTGCTTTTATCATCTCTACTTCCTGTTCCTGCCCCGCCCAGGTCATCACAGGAAGCCTATATTAACCAGCGCACTGCAGGCCTGCCTTGCTGTTCAACAGTATTCGTTTCCTGTTTCCTGTTTGCCGTGTGCTTGTAACTACTCCTCTGTGTACCGACTTTGGCTTGCCTCTGACTATTACTGCTTGCCTGTTACCCTGACCTTTGGCCTGTACCTTGACTACCCTTGTCTGCCTGTTACCCCGACCTCGGCTTACCCATCACCATTCTGTGTGTCCTGAGTGGCTGCTTCCCTTCACTCCCTACGGAGCGTGACCTGGGGGACCCCAGGGGCCACGACCTGGGCCCAGTTGCAGCGAAGTCCATCCTCACCACTAGAGGCACTGGTGAACACCTGCTGGGTCTTAGACTCCGCGCCCTGGGGAATCTTGGGTTCACGTTCCCGTCCATCCGCAGCAGTCTGCTATAGGGTTCACTACCTTGCGCTGCGCCCCTGCCTCCAACAGGGTGCAGTTGTCACCTGGCCACAGGTGACCTGACATCCAGTTCACTTGTGTTCTGCTGTCTCTGGGCCCCTGTGTGCTCCCCTGGACCCCCCCCCCCCCACACTGTGCTCCCTTCCCTCTCCTGCCGGCTGCTGCAGGGGATGTGTCACAATAGAGAACCAGGAAGGGGTCGGTAAATATGTAATTTACTAGCTCCTTCCTTTTCTGAATGGACAGAGTCATAGTCAGTGACATTGTAAAAAATAAAATGATAAAAAATAATACAATTAAAATACTGAAAAAATAAAAACTATTGATACCAGTAGGTGAACTTCCAGGATCGCAAAGGTCAAACTTGCGACTGGGCTCTGGCATTCCACCACCATGGGGAGGCCCCAAGATGGCAGGAAGGGGGCCCACTGCAGAACTTGTGAAAGGGTCCCTCTGCGGGACCGTAATAAAGGGCCCTGCAATGAGAGTAAAGGTCCCCAGGATCAGTGGGAAGAGCCCCAGGCTTGGAGGGAAGGGCCCTGGCCAGGGGTCCGGGGGGCCCTTCATGGTTTCTTGCACCGGGGTCCTGAAGGTTCTAGTTAAGCCTCTGAGTCCTGGGCTGTTGATTGTGTACAGACCACTACACCAGCAGCATGGGGCATCAAGGCTGCTATGTGCAGTGGTGTCCTGAGGGGTGGCCAAGACACTTGGAGTTAATAAGCCTTTTCGAGGGTTTTTTGTGTGAAAAAGTGAACTTGCCCTTTAAGTCTATGATCTACCAGAACAGCCAGATCCTTCTCCAGCATTGACTCCCCCAGTTATTTTCCTCCTAGAATGTATGATGCGTGCATGTTTTCAGGCTCTTTGTAACCTGTATAATGAGCATAAAAATAAAAGACAGAATCAAACACAGCTGTGCAATGGCTGGATCCTTGACATTTGTCTTCAATCCTTTATGAAGCAATCAGACTTATTTGCAGGCTTCACTCTTTCTCGCGGGGAGCTCCTAGGAATTTAGCGTAGCTATGATAAACAAAACATTTGTGTGTATGTCTGCTTTTACTATTATTACATCAGGATTCTGAGTCAGACCATCTTTATTTGTGATATGCCAGGAAATAGATCCGTCTGATTGGCTGGCATCAGCAGACGCATTGTAACATAAGACACCTGTGAAAACTGTAACCTTTCTACACTGTTAGCTCACATTAACCCCATAATCGCCACCAGTGGATCCATTAGATCCAGATTTCATTTTCAGTACGTATCAATAACTGCAAAAAGAGATTTTAAATACATTTAAACTAAATTAAAAAATATATATATTCAACTACTGAGGTTGTACATTAGCTAAGGTTATTCTAAAGACATTTTTTTAAAATAACAAACATGTCATATTTACCTGCTCTATGGTTTTGCACAGAGCAGCCACGATCCTCTTCTTCTGGTGTCCCCCGTCAGCACTCCTGGCTCCCCCCTGCCAAATGCCCCTATAGCAAGCCACTTGCTATGGTAGCACTCATGCAGGCTCAGTCCCAAGACACGCTCTGTGTATCTATTGACACAATCAGCGCAGCTTAGCCCTACCCTCCTGCTCCCTCCTCAATGGCTGTGATTGACAGCAGCAGGAGCCAATGGCTCCCACTGCTGTCTCTGAGCCTATAAGGAGAGAGAGAGAGCCAAGAGAGCCACTGCTCTCGGGCACAGCGCTAGATCGAGATCAGTCTCAGGTAAGTATTATAGGGGCAGAAAGCTGCACACAGCTTATTTACCTTAATGCATAGAATTCATTAAAATACAAGACAAAACTTTTTTTTCATTTTGGACAAAGCAAGGGAGGATTATAACCCCTGTCAGAATGTTTTTTTTTTTTTATTGCCTACTGTGTCGCATTGCAGAGATTTCTCTTCCCATATCCAAACAGGAAGTGAGCGGAAATCCAAGCAAACTAAAGCAGAGTTCTGCCCCCACCCTCCACCTGCAAAAATTTAAAGTCAGCAGCTACACATTCTGTAGCTGCTGACTTTTAATATTAGGACACTTACCTGTCCTGGAATCTAGTGATGTCGGCACCCCAGCGGATGTTTCCTTCAGCTCTCGGGTGCTGCCGCCACAATTATCAGTAAGGTAAACTGGCACTGAAGCCTTGTGGCTTCAATGTCGCTTCCCTACTGTGCATACGCAAAGCGCACTGCGCTTTCTGAATGGCCAGCAGAAGGGGAAGGAGGAGGGGGGCCGAACTTCAGAGTGATCGTGCCGCGGTGTGATCTCCCAAAAGTGGGGACAGGTACCTGTCAAAAAAAAAAACAGGTACCAGCTCCCCCCTCCCCTCTTCCCCCCCCCCCCTGAAGGGTGCCAAATGTGGCACCGGAGGTGGGGAGGAATCAGATAAGCAGAGCTTCCACTTTTGGGTGGAACTCCGCTTTAAGGAAATTCCTTGAGGACCCCCAGGTCACCAAAACTAGATTTCCCTTCTATTACTTTTCTGGGGACAACAAAAAATTTGGAATTTTCATTTACTTTCATTTTCAACGATAATAGTAAACAGGACAAAAGAGGGGATGAATCTCCCTAACGGCACAGACAGGAATAAAACCCTGACAAGCATTCCAATCCCTCTGCACTCAATCCAAGACTAAAGAAAAGGTTTTGCATTTAGTTATATTTTAAGGTAAAGAAAACTTTAACCTTTAGAACCTCTTTAAATCTGAAGTTTTGTAAGTTTTTTTTTTTTTATATATAGTACCAAATATATAAGTTCCCTGTAATGGTGTGTATCCCATTACCTGCAGGAATCTGCTCTTGATAATAATCTTTCCTGCAGTGCTGTCTTCATAGTCACTATATACTGCTCTGAGCAGCTGTCTCCTGGAACCATGACAGTTAAAAGCAGCCACTGCTACTGAGGAAAGTTGCGCCACTCGCCTGCTCTCTTCTGGTCTTTTCAGCATTCATATTACTATTCTTCCACAATGCATTGCATTCTATGAATGAAAGAGGAGCAGGTGAATGGGAAGACCTATAGCCACCATTCACAGAATGTGATGGATTTTAAGGGTGTAGTAATATGAGTAATATGAATGGTGGAAAGAGCGGGAGAGTGGTGCAGCTACTCTCTGTAACAGCAGCTGCTGTTGACCTTCACAGCTCCAAAAGACAAGATGCTTAAGGGGGTAATTCCTGCACCACTCTTCTTAGCCGATGAAGCAGATCCTGCTCCTAATTAAAGATGGGCTCCAGACTTCCACCAAAAATTATACATCAGCAGCTACAAATACTAATTCCTGACGTTCAGCTCCCAGGAATCATTGCAAACCCGAAGTGATGGCGCGGGCCGCGGCCGCCGAGGGAGGAAGTGGAAGTAAGGTGAGTATTTCTTTCTACAATAACAAGGTAAGTAAAAAAAAAAAAAAATCCTAACTATCCATTTCCTTTTCAGGTGAAGAAAAGCAAGCGGATGGCCACAAAATCGATTATGTCGACTTTGTGGTCGGAACTCCGATTTAACAAAAGGGGTGCAAGCTTCTTTATTAACCCCTTAGAGCTGGGTAGCTTTAAGAAGTTTAAAATAATTCTGGGAGGAGGGGAAGGGACTTATGGTCATGTGATCACCATGATTGGCTGCCATGGCAGTTACATGATTGGAAAGCTCCCGATTGCAAAACAGCGAACGCAAGCTTTCTGTTTGCCACCGGTAACTGTGACAGGAGAGCACAGAGCGCGCACTCTCAGCACAGCTCTATTGCACACAAATAGGCAGCCACTTGGCGCCAAGGCCTGGCCACCGAGAGGCCGCATATTTGAGTGTGCTCAGGGTGAAGAGCTTAAATATGTTTGATCTTCTCCGTGCTCTATGCTGTTTCAGTGACAAACACAGCACAGAGCAGTAAGTACAACAGTAGCTGCATGCTCTGGATTTCTCTGTCTGTCCCCTTCTCCTGCTCAGCTGAGATCAGGAGGGAGGAGGAGGGCTGTGCAGGCTCTGCTTGTGTGGTGTAATCACTGCATGTGTAGAGAGAGAGATGAGAGTTGTCTGGTGACACCTCACATCCCATACGCCAGATGCCATCTGGAGAGGATCTGCAGCAGTTTTCTATACTGAAAACTGCTGTGATCCCTTATTTAGGTAAAACATGTCTATCTGCACACGTCACTTGAGTTTGTTTCCTACTCCAATATAATGGTGCAGGAAGCTTATTTACTTCGCTGAATTGGCTATAATAAAGCTTCCTTCAGACCCCTTAAAAAAGGCTATACCGATCTGAAAGTGCTTTTTTTTTTACCAGAAATGTCTTCCACAATGAATTCTGACAGGTGTCAACTCAACCTGGGAGTATCACTATGGCACTCTGCATTCACTTTGTAAGGCTACTTTAACCACTTTACCACCGGAGGATTTTCCTGCTTTACATCCAGGCAACTTTTTGCAACTCGGCACTGCATGATTTTAACTTACAATTGTGCGGTCATGCAATGTGGTACCCAAACGAAATTTAGGTCCTTTTTTTTCCCCACAAACAGAGCTTTCTTTTGTTGGTATTTGATCACCTCTGCGCTTTTTATTTTTTGCGATATTAATAAAAAAATAGCAAAATTGAGAAAATATGACATTTTCAACTTTGTCTTTTACATGTCTTTAACAAAAAAAATTCTTAATGAGCGTATTTTTATTGATTTGCGCAAAAGTTATAGCGTCTACAAACTATGGTGTAAATACTGGAATTTATGCAGCTTTAGTTTCTGACTGCCTATCTCATTTCATGAAGTACAAACCCCCCCCCAAATTACCACTTTTTGGAAAGTAGACATCCTAAGAAATGTCCTGAGAGGCATGTTGAGCTCATTGAATATTTCATTTTTTTGTCACAGGTGTTTGAAAAATGACTAAAAAAAAAAAATAGTTGTATTTATTTACACAAAGTTGACATTGGAATTATATATTGATCACACATGCCATGGGTACATGTGTAATTACACCCCAAAATATATTCTGCTGCTTCTCCTGAGTACAGGGATACCACATATGTGAGACTTTTTGGGAGCCTAGCCCTGTACGAGACCCCGAAAACCAATCCCCACCATCAGAATTTCAAAAGGCGTACATTTTTCATTGCATTTTCTCACTACCTATAACGGCTTAGGAGGCCCTGAAAGGTCAAGATACCACAAAACCCCCCCAAATGACCCCATTTTGGAAAGTAGACACCCCAAGCTGTTTGCTGAGAGGCATGATGAGTGCATGGAATATTTTATTACAGTTTTTTTTTTAACACAAAGTTGTCACTAAAAGATACATTTCTCACACATGCCATGGGTATATGTGGAATGACACCCCAAAATACATTCTGCTGCTTCTCCTGAATATGGGGATACCACATGTGTGAGACTTTTTGGGAGCCTAGCTGTGTACAGGACCCCAAAAATCAATCACCACTTTCAGGTTTTCTAATGGCGTAAATTGTGCATTTCACCTCCGCACTACCTGTCACAGTTTCGGAGGCCCAAAAATTTCAAGATAGCACAAAACCCCCCCAAATGACCCCATTTTGCAAAGTAGACACCCCAAGCTATTTGCTGAGAGGCATGGTGAGTCCATGGAATATTTTATATTTTGCCACAAGTTTCAGGAATATTACATTTTCTTTTTTTTTTTTTTTAACACAAAGTTGTCATTTCAAGATAAATTGCTCACACATGCCATGGGTATATGTGGAATGACACCCCAAAATACATTCTGCTGCTTCTCCTGAGTACAGGGATATCACATGTGTGAGACTTTTTAGCTGTGTACAGGACCCCAAAAACCAATCACTCTTCTAACCACTTGAAGACCAAGCCTTTTCTGTGACTTTTTGTTTACATGAAAATATATATTTTTTTTACAAGAAAATTACTTTGAACCCCCAAACATTATATATTTTTTTTAAAGCAGAGGCCCTACAGAACAAAATGGTGGATGTTGCCTTTATTTTTTTTGTCACACGGTATTTGCGCACACAAAAAAACACTTTTTTTATATTTAATGCAGAAATACACTATATAATTCCTAATTGTTTGGTAAAATGTAAAATATGATCTTATGCCAAGTACTTACACACCAAACATGACATGCTTTAAAAATTGCGCAGGCCCGTGCAGCGGCAACAAACTACATTTAAAAGTCTTTACAGGTTACCACTTTGGACTTACAGAGGAGGTCTACTGCAAGAATTACTGCACTTGACCTGGCATTCGCGGCGATACCTCACATGCATGCTGCAATTGCGGTTTACATATGACACTAGACCAATGCTTGTGTGCGCATCTGCGCGCAAGCACGGGGGGACAGGGGGGCTTGATTTTTTTTTTTATTTGCTTTTCTATGTTATTTTGACACCTTTTCTTTCATTTTTTTTAATCATTTTTATTGTTATCACAGTGAATTTAAACTTCCCCTATGATAGCAATCTGTAGTGACAGGTACTCTTATTTTAAAAATTGGGGTCTTTTAGACTCTAGATTTCTCCTCTGACCTTAACGCATCTGACCACACCAAAGTTGGTGTGATAAAATGCTTTCCCAATTTCCCAATGGCGCTGTTTATTTCTGGCGAAACAGAAGTCATGAAATGCTCGTAGCTTCCAGTATCTTAGGCCATAGAGATGATTGGAGCCATTCTCATCCCCAATCAGCTCTATGGTTAGATAACTGAACCACCTACTGCACTCTCAGGGTTAACCGGTGGGACAGGAGAGCCCGAGAAAAACCATGGAAGGCGGCAGGGTGGGGGGGTAGTCCCCTCCCACTGCATGTAAAAGCAGTCTAGTGGCCAATCATCCGCTAGGATTGCTTTTACATGTAAGCCGACCGCTGGCTGTAAAAAACAATACCAAGGTGATGCCTAAATCTGCAGGCATCATCCTGGTATAACCACTTAAAGTCCAGCAACGTACCAGAACATTGCAAACATTGTTTGGCATATAGTGTAGGTTTTTTTTTTCCTGCAGCCTGTGGGCTGAACAAAAAAAAACAAGAGAACCTATCAGAAATCACCATAGGAATATTGTGTAGTATTACACACCATTAACCGCCCAAACAGCCAAACCCACTGATTTAATGGTGGGTATACATGACAATATTCCACGTATATCTAAAGGTATTTTAACTGCAGTGGTGAAATCAGCCTACCACAGCTGCTGCCATCAGAGGTATCCATATATGCTGAGCGCAAACGCTGTTTGTGTCAGAATATATAAAATCAGTGTGGCAGCCGACGGGTACCTGCAAGAGAAACAGGTTAACAAAAGAATGAAAAATAAACAAAGTACAGTAAAAGTACAGTAGAAAGTGTAGAAGAACATAAAAATAACTTAGACGACAACTATTTTTGGCTTTTTTATTTTATGTTTTTATGTATTTTTTTTTTCTTCAAGGTTAGAGTTCCAGGTTCCAGGTTAGGGTCTCTCAAAATGACGATAGCCATCGAACATCTTTCGAGACCCTGTGTAAATGTGCCCTAAAGTGTGCTGTACCCTACGCTAATAATCCACTAGTGTGTGGTAGCGACGGAAACAGTCACCGTGGCAAAGACCAGGTCGTTCAGGACAGTCGGGACAATAATTACGAGTGTCACGCCTAAATCCGCGCTTGCTGCAGACACGGCATCTTTTTTGGGGGTATCTTTGGGTAGGGGTACTCGGGAGGAATTCCGGAAAATGCCTCTCATGCAGCCAGCTCACTGCATCTGGTTGGGGAATTAGGGCAGGAGCACCAGCTGGATACGGATGGGCTCTGATTATTTCTTCTTGGAATTGAAAGAAGGATAATATTCCGGCAGACGCTTTGTATAAGACAAAAGCGTTGTAAATAGCCAATTGAAATAGGACACTTTTTTGTACCAGCGTCTGGCCTTACGGGCAATTAAGCACGGTCTCATCATCTGGTCATTAAAGTCCAACCCTCCCATTTCACGGTTATAGTCATAGACACAGAGGGGCTTCTCAACAACAACACCGGTGACCGTAGTCATTTTGACTGCCGTGTCTGGGTGAATGGAGGACAGAACGAAAACGTTCCGTTTGTCCCTCCACTTCACTGCAAACAATTCATCGCACCTCAAGCAGGCTCTCTCCCCCGAGCTCAGTGGGGCATTTACTAGCCGTTTGGGGAAGCCCCGGCAATTAGATCGCACGGTGCCACAAGCGCCAATTTGCAATTGAAAGAGGTGTCTAAAAAGTGGCACACTTGTATAAAAATTGTCCAAGTACAAGTGGTACCCCTTTCCGAATAAGGGTGACACCAAGTCCCAAACTATCTTGCCGCTGCTCCCTATGTAGTCTGGGCAGTTTGGGGGCTCCACAGAGCTATCTTTTCCCTCGTAGACACGGAAACTAACTGTATAGCCTGTGGCCCTGTCACAGAGCTTGTACAGCTTGACCCCATATCTGGCACGCTTGCTGGGGAGGTACTGTTTGATAGCAAGGCGGCCAGTAAACTTAATCAGGGACTCGTCAACGCAGACATCTTGTTCGGGGGTAAACAAGGCTGCAAACCGCTGATTGAAGTGGTCTACGAGGGGGCGAATTTTGTGGAGTCGATCATATTCAGGGTCTCCCCGAGGACGACAGATTTCATTGTCGCTGAAATGCATGAACCAAAATATTTGTTTGTATCGAGCCCTGGACATAACAGCAGAGAACACGTGCATTTGATGAATTGGGTCAGTGGACCAATATAACCACAATTCATTATTTTTTGTAATGCCCGTGTTGAAGGATAGGCCCAGAAAGATTTTAAAATCGGGAATCGTTATAGGATTCCAGACGAATGGTCTGGCAAGGGGTGAATTTGGGTTGGCGGCGATGTATTTTTGTGCGTATAAATTTGATTGATCCACAATAGATCTGAAAAGATCTTTAGTGAAAAACTGCTCAAAAAAGTTAATGAGATTAAAACCAGCTGTTTCCACTCGAATTCCGGGTTGGGCAGTGAATGGGGGAAGTACTGGCGCTGTGGAATCTGTGGGCTGCCAATTTGGATATGCCAGCGCTTCAGGGAGGGCACTATGGGCTCTACGGGCCTGTCTTCGAATACGCGGTGGCTGCGGGCCACTACTCGTGCTTACCACCGCACCAGCTTCAACTGCACTTGTGGGACTCGCCACATCACCAAGTGTTACTGCAGTGCTGGTTGTACTAGGTCCAGGGTGTACTAGGCCGCTCGTGCTTGCCAGATCACGAGAAGTGTGAGCGGCACTAGTACTGGCACTCTGCTGCATACGAGAAACATCCGGTTCTTGCATCTCAGCAACTCCAGAATGGGGTCGGGTACGCCTGACCTTAGCAGGGACCCCTCTGTCGCCGGAGCTATCTGTCAGGGAGCCGCTGCTGTCATCAGGTTCATATACTGACCCTGATTCTGCCAGTGAGGCTTCCCCATCGCTCTCATCTGACATGGTCAATATACTGTAAGCGCACTACTGTACCAACGTTTGGTCATTATAGTAACAACATTTACCGGTACAGTAGTGTGACTAACAGGTAAAAAAGCACCTGGTTGTCAAGGACTATTTGGTCGCTACAAAAAAACTGCTAGTGCTAGCAGAGATCAGGCCTGACTCTGCTAACGCAGCGGTTTTGTGTGATTTGTGTTTTTTGGAAGTGCCAGTAATCTATTGATTACTACACTTGCCTGGGTAGGGTGGGCTGGGCTGAGGAACTAAACGCAGGTGCTGGCAGGAATCAGTGCTGATTGTGCAAACACTACGTTTTGGGAACACTAAACTATGGGGACGCTAGTATAGTTCTGATCAGATCAGATTTTGATCTGTTCAAACACTATACTAGTAATGGAGGTGTGTGTGTGTGTATGTGTGTTAGTGTACTTGACTCTAACTGACGCTAAATAACGGTGGTGTGGTGGGATCCTGACGCTAACTAGCCTAAGTCGCATCACCCGTGACACTAATACAGTGATCGGTAATCACTGTATATAGTGAACACTGTGACAAGGCAGTGAAGGGGTTAACTGGGGGAGATCAAGGGGTTAAAAGTTTATTAGGGGATAGATGGCGGGTGGCCTAAACCTATTTGGGCTTAGCGAAATTAGGGTCCCAAGTGACACTAAATACAGTGATCAGTATTTACCTATATACTGTATTTAGTGCACAGAGTGATAGGGAGTGAAGGGGTTAACTGGGGGTGATCAAGGGGTTAAAACCTTATTAGGGGATAGATGGTGAGTACCCTAACCCTATTTGGGCCTAACGCAAGCGCAAATTAGGGTCACAAGTGACACTAATACAGTGATCAGTAAAAGATCTGTATACCACTGTATATAGTGTTCACTGTGAGGGGTTTGGGGGGGTGATCAGGGGTGATCAAGGGGTTAAATGTGCCTATGTGAGCTAGTGTCAGTGTAGTGTTTGGTGGAACTCACGTTTTTGATGTCTCTCTTTCTTCTCCTGGAACCGAAAGGGCTCCAGAAGGGAAAGTTATATCACTTCCCCTGCCTGTGTTTACATTACATAGGCAGGGGACATGATGCCATTGGCTGGAACCGATCACCCGATCCAGACCAAAAATCATTGGTCTGGATCTGGTGACTGATCGGTTCTCTGCCGAATCAGACCAGGATCGGCTCGCGGGGTGCGCAGGAGCGCGCCCTGCGAGCCGTGATCGCGCCCGACGTAGGTCTACGTCGCCAGACGATATCGAGCCACTTTGCCGCAGTACCAGCTCAGTGAGTGGTCAGCAAGTGGTTAACACTGATCCCTTTTTCATGATGCGTTGCATATGCGCTTTTACTGCATTTTTGCAACAGGGCAGTGTGAAAGTAGCATAATGGTGCAGAAAGCAGCATTGATGTCATCGTGTCAGCGCTGCTCCCTGCATCATTGAGGCACAAAATAAAAGCCTCCACTCCACAATAAGATTACCAGACTTCATTCTGGTCCCTTATGGTCTCATAGGTCTCAAAAGTTTTGAGAATGACACAAGTATCCATTTTCAAAAAGTTTGCTGCTTCTGTTGTTATGATGACAATTTGCATATACTGCAGAATGTTATGAAGAGTGATCAGATGAATTGCAACTAATTGCAAAGTCCCTCTTTGCCATGAAAATAAACTTAATCCCATAAAAACATTTCCACTGCATTTGTGAAGAAGGCTTTAGGGTGCCCAAGAAAGTCCAGCAAGCGTCAGGACCATCTCCTATAGTTGATTCAGCTGCGGGATCAGAGCACCACCAGTGCAGAGCTTGCTAAAGACTTTTGAAGGATGGCCTGGTGTCAAGAAGGGCAGCAAAGAAGCCACTTCTCACCAGGAAAAACATCAGGGACAGACTGATATTCTGCAAAAGGTACAGCTGAGGACTGAGGTAACGTAATTTTCTCTAAAGAATCCCCTTTCCATTTGTTTGGGGCATCTGGAAAAAACCTTGTCTGTAGAAGAAAAGGTGAGCGCTACCATCAGACCTGGTTCATGCCAACAGTAAAGCATCCTGAGACCATTCATGTGTGGAGTTGCTTCTCAGCCAAGGGAGTGGGCTCACTCACAATTTTGCCTAAGAACACAGCCATGAATAAAGAATGGAACAAAAACATAGTCCGGGAGAAACTTCTCCCAACCATCCAAGAACAGTTTTGAGGAAAAATGCCTTTTCCAGCATGATGGAGCACCTTGCCATAAGACAAAAGTGATAACTAAGTGGTTTTGGGAACAAACCATCGAAATTTTGGGTCCATGGCCAGGAAACTCCCAGACCTTCATAACATTGAGAACTTGTGGTCAATCCTAGAGAGGCTGGTGAACAAAAAAAACCCCACAAATTCTGACAAACTCCAAGCAGTGATTTTGCAAGAATGGGCTACCATCAGTCAGGATGTGGCCCAGAAGTTTATGGACAGCATGTCAGGGCGAATTGCAGAAGTCTTGGTTGAATCTTTGCATAAACTGAATGTAATTGTCAATAAAAGCCTTTGACACCATTGAACTGCTTGCAAATATACTTTAAAGAGAAGTATGAAGTTCTGTTTTTTTTAAAATTTTTATTCATACTTACCTAGGTGGATTCAGCATTTTATTCCAATGCTGCATCAGTCCCCCGGCGCCTCTACACTGAGAACTGAGCGATTGAACATCGCAAATTGCTCGGTTTTCACAGCTCCGTGAGCAGAGAGCATGTCTCTGTGATGATCTCACAAGCCACGCCCCTCTACAGTTAGACTCACTCCCTTAGGCTCACACTTAACCCCTTGATCACCAGTAATGTTAACCCCTTCCCTACCAGTGTCATTATTACAGTAACAGTGCATATTTTTAGCACTGATTACTGTAGTAATGTCACTGGTACCCCCAAAAGTGTCAAAAAATGTCAGTTAGGGGTCTGATCTGCCTGCCGCTATGTTGCAGTCCCGCAAAAAATTGCAGATCGCCGCCATTTTCCTTTGCCGGGTAATTTTCCTTTCCTGGCACCAATCCACATGTACGCTGCCATGTTGGCACCAGGAAAATTGTATCAAATACATACCCTTATTTTCCTTTTCTGGTGCCAATCCACATGCATGCTGCCATATTTGCCCCTAGGAAAATGGAAAATTGTATCAAATACTTACTGTAATTTTTCTTTCCTGGTGCCAGGCCACATGCATCCTGCCATGTTGGCGACAGGAAAACTGTATTAAATACTTACCATAGTTTTCCTTTCCTGGTGCCACTCTACATGTATGCTGCCATGTTGGTGCCAGGAAAATGGAAAAGTGTATCAAATACTTGCCATCATTTTCCTTTCCTGGTGCCAATCCACATGTAACAAACAAAGAGCTGGGGGGGCACACCCTGAACATGCATTTCTAAAGCTGGTGCAGCTATGAACCAAGCGACATGCATATTTACAGAGAATAGCGCACACATGCAAAAGAAAGGACTATCAAATATAAAGGCAAAAAATGGGGATTTGGTCCCACCATATGGCCATATCGTGCTCAAGCCCACCACTACGTCAAAGTACCCCATTGTCAGTAAGTCCTACACTATCCATAAAAAGAAGGATGAATCCAACCTCTCACCATTGGAGATGCTTACTACTTACTGGGAGAGATGTGCAACTGCATTTTAAGGGACTCCTCCTATATCTGCTTGCTAGTGGACACTGATAGAGTACAGGTGTGGGAGGGTGGGGTGCTCAACCCCAGAAGTCTGGTCAGGACCGAATACATAACAAACAAAGAGCTGGGGGGCACACCCTGAACATGCATTTCTAAAGCTGGTGCAGCTATGAACCAAGCGACATGCATATTTACAGACAACAGCGCACACATGCAAAAGAAATGACTACATGTAAGCTGCCATGTTGGTGCCAGGACAAGTGTGTCAAACACTTACCATAATTTTCCTTTCCCGGTGCGTATCCACATGTATGCTGCCATGTTGGCATCAGAAAAATGGAAAATTGTATCAGAATTTTACCATAATTTTCCTTTCCTGGTGCCAATCCACATGTATGCTGCAATGTTAGCACCAGGAAAATTGAAAAATTGTTTCAGAATTTTACCATAATTTTCCTTATCTGGTGCCAATCCACATGCATGCTGCCATGTTGGTGCCAGAAAAACGGAAAAGTATATGAAAGAATTACCATAATTTTTCTTTCCTGGCACCAATCTTCATGTATGCTGCCATGTTGGTGCCAGGAAAATGGAAAAGTGTATCAAATACTTACCATAATTTTCCTTTCCTGGTGCCAAACCACATGTAAGCTGCCATGTTGGTGCCAGGACACGTGTTTCAAACACTTAACATAATTTTCCTTCCCCGGTGCGTATCCACATGTATGCTGCCATGTTGGCACCAGAAAAATGGAAAATTGTATCATAATTTTACCCAAATTTTCCTTTCCTGGTGCCAATCAACATGTATGCTGCCATGTTGGCACCAGGAAAATGGAAAATTGTATCAGAATGTTACCATAATTTTCCTTTCCTGGTGCCAAGCCACATGCATGCTGCCATGTTGGTGCCAGAAAAATGGAAAAGTGTATCAAATACTTACCATAATTTTCCTTTCCCGGTGCCAATCCACATGTATGCTGCCATGTTGGCTCCAGGAAAACAGAAAAGTTTATCAGATACTTACCATGCCATGTTGGAACAAGGAAAATTGTATCAAATACTTACCATCATTTTCCTTTCCTGGTACCAATCCACATGTATGCTGCCATGTTGGCTCCAGGAAAACTATATCAAATACTTACCATAATTTTCCTTTCCTGGTGCCAATCCACATGTATGTTGTCATTTTGGCTCCAGGAAAACAGAAAACTGTATTAAATACTTACTGTGCCATGTTGGCACCAGGAAAATTGTATCAGAATTTTACCATAGTTTTCCTTTCTCTTACGTCCTCTGACAGTCGCCGCCCACTCATACAGTCTTCACCAATGGGTATTGACCTCTTATCCATAGGAGCAAGCTAGGCATAAGACTTGTTAAAAACAAAGTCATTTACATAGACACACCTATGGGGGCTGTCCCACTGGTCCAATACCCCCCTGCTATCAGCCATGCCAACTCAGTTTGTCTTCTGCCTAGTTAGGAGTGAGTTTAGCAAGCTATGTGTACGCCCTGGCCTCGCAAACGACCCATCCCTGTCCTCAGGGATGCAAGCCTGCGAGGTGGCTACCTTGCCTGGACGTCTCACCCACAGTTCCGTGCGTTGCTAGCATCCTGCGTTTTTGGTTGATGGCACCCCCGCCACCTGGGGTGGGAGGTTTCCCGTCGATGTGAGGCACCCACGCCATCGGGTAAGGTAAGTACATTCTGTGTGGGGCCTCTGTCTGGGGCTGGCAGTCCTGTGTGTCTGTGGTATCCCCTAATGTCTGTGAGTTTTTGGGGCTCCCTTTCTCCCGGTCCCTGCGGGGGCTCTAACTCAGCTAGTTCGCTGTGTGGGTTTGTTTGTGGGGGTCCCTCTCCTATGTGACACTTATGGTGTGTGTGAAGGTGCAGACACGTGCGGCGACTGCTGCGGGGTTAAAAACCGCCGGTCCGCCATTTTAGGTGTGGGCAGCATGCTGGCTTCACTGTGGGCGCTTCTGCAGCGATGTGTGTAGTGTATTTTGGCGCCTTACAGCCATCTTGTGCGTGGCAATGTGTTCTGCTGAGCACATGTCAGCGGCCATTTTCCCGGAACCTCCCATTACTTTCTATGGGCAACCATGTTTCCTTAGTCTGAAGTCCTAGTTCAGCCTCCTGCGGTGACATCACTTCCTTTTTCTGTACAGAGGAGATCGGCAGGCATGTGGTAACACTTGTGGGGTCTGTCTTTGGTGTTTTTTTGTGGGAATACCTCTGGCTGTCAGCTTATTCCTGTTTGGGGGTCTGCTTGCAGAATCCTTCGTAGCGGTGTACTGCAGGGGGTCGCGGTGCGCTTAAAGGGCCAGTACCTTGAACAAAAAAAAAAAGTTTTTTATTATGGAGTCCCAGGACAGCAAATTTCCCCCGGCTTTGGTGGATGATTCAGGTTCCTCTGAATCTTCTGCTCTGACTGCCGCACTTGCGACTTTAGCGTCCAAAGTGGATCTTTTGATGACTGAACGGGATACTAGAAAAAGGCCTAGGCTTTCTCTTTCTTCTGATTCTGAATCTGACATGGTTGCCGTAGATAGTGTGCCCCTTGAAGGGTCTCGCTCTTCTCAGTTTGAGGGGGAGGCGGAGGTTGCGGGGGTGGATGATTCCCCCCCGGGACGGCCGAGGACCGCGCAGCTATGGATGCGCTGATCATTGCCGTTAAGGAAACACTACATTTAGAGGATAAGCCCAATCCTCCGGGAAAACGGTCCACTTTTGGTACCCACAGATCCCGTAAGGAGGCGCAGGTGTTCCCTTGCCCTGCTGAGTTCCACGAAACTGTGAATGAACAATGGTGCAACTTGAAGCGCACTTTTGTGGTGCTAAAGAAGTTTCAACTCCTCTACCCCTTTGCGTCTCCTACGGATTCGCGCTGGTCTGTGGCTCCCAAAGTGGATCACACTGTGGCCAGATTGAACAGGGCCACTCTGGTACCCACCGAGGATTCTCCAGTGTTTAAGGATCCTACGGATAGGAGGCTGGAATCTCTTGCCCGACATTCCTACATGGTGGCGGGTTCAACGCTGAAACCTATTTTCGCCTCTGTCATGGTGGCTCAAGCCGTGGCGGATTGGACCAAGGTGCTCAAACGCACCCTCGTGGCTGATTCTGCCCCCCCTACTAGCTTGGAGATGGTGGACCAGATTTATCAAGGTATCAAGGGTTCATGTATTTGTGCAATGCGGCCTTGAATGAGGCCCCATTAGCTGCGTGCTTATCTAGTGTTGCAGTACTTAATCGTCTTTTTGGAGAATCCCTGGATGAATTGGTTAAAGGTGTCACTGGGGCAAGAGCACTCTGTTGCCCCAGAATCCTAGGGGTAAGTTTTTCCGCGGTAAGCGGGGCCCCTCCTTTAAACCAAATCAGGGGTCCTTTCGTGCCTTCAAGGCGCAGGACAAGGGGAAACCTTTCAAGGGCCAGGGTGGCCAGAGAAAGCCCTGGGCGGGTAAGCCAAAAGCCGCCCAGGCTGGTACGGCGGCACAGCCCGCCACTGCCTGAAGGGGCGCCCTCACCCGTTTCAGGGGTGGGGGGACGTCTGCGTGGTTTCCTCCAACCTTGGCTGCTCCGGATTCCGGACAGGTGGGTTCAGGAAATCATTCGATCCGGTTACAAGATCGAATTCCTTTCGTGACCAGGGGACAGATTCTTTCCCTCAAATCTTCATTTGACCCTGGATCGGTTGCAAGATCTTCATCGGGCGGAGCAGGATCTACTCGCCCAGGGGGTAATAGTCCCGATGCCGCATCGGGACAGATTTCGGGGGTTTTACTCGAATCTGTTCACTGTGCCTAGAAAGGAGGGCAAGGTACGTCCGATTCTGGACTTAAAAGCTCTCAACCGCTTTGTGCGCGTACAAAAGTTCCGCATGGAATCGCTCCACTCGGTGGTGGCCTCCCTGAATCCAGGAGACTTCCTGGCTTCTATCGGCCTGAAGGAGGCATATTTACACATCCCCATTTTTGAGGGTAATCAGAGGTACCTCCGATTCGCTATCGCGGAGGAACACTATCAGTTCGTGGCGTTGCCTTTCGGTCTCGCTTCGGTTCCAAGGGTGTTTACCAAAGTGCTGGCTCCTGTTCTGGGCCTGTTACGGGCACAGGGCATTGCGGTCTTGGGTTATCTGGACGATCTCCTGTTAAGATCGAGTGCCAGTCAGAGCCTGCTGCGCGATCTGTCCACTATGGTTCAGACGCTCCAGGAGTTCGGATGGACCATCAACGTTCAGAAGTCGACTTTGTCTCCTTCAGTTCGGCTCCCATATTTGGGAATGGTCTTGGACTCCGCCCAAGCAAAGGTGTTTCTGCCAGAGGACAAGCTCCGGACCCTGCAGAACGAGGTCAGGTCCCTCAGGGACAACGAATCCTCGTCACTCAGGACCTGTATGCGGTCCCTGGTATTGATGGTGTCAGCCTTCGAGGCGATACCGTTTGCACAGTTTCACACGTGGTCAATTCAGGTGGAGATACTGGCCAGATGGGACAGGCTTCCTCAGTCCTTGGACCTGAGCGTGTCTCCAAGTCGCCAAACCAGAGTGGATCTTCTGTGGTGGCTCCAGTCCCCGGAGGGAAAATCCTTCCGGCCGTTGCTGTGGACGGTAATTACCACGGATGCCAGCCTGTCGGGCTGGGGTGGCGTCCTGGGCAACCTGTCTGCCCAGGGCACTTGGTCGGTGGAGGAATCTTCTCTACCAATCAACATCTTGGAATTGAGAGTGATCAGGCTGTGCCTACTCCATTGGTCAGAGCGTCTTCAGGGCCGCCCTGTACGGGTGCAGATGGACAATGCCACTGCGGTGGCTTACATCAATCACCAAGGGGGCACCAGGAGTGCCCGGGCGGCCCAGGAAGTGACCAGTATTCTGTCTTGGGCCGAGACTCACGTCCCAGCGATTTCGGCATTTCACATTCCGAATGTGTGGAGAATTGGCAGGCCGATTATCTGAGCCGCCAGACCGTGGACCAGGGGGAATGGTCCTTGCACCCGGAGATGTTTCAAATGCTGTGTGCGAGATGGGGATCCCCAGATGTGGATCTGTTTGTGTCCCGGTTAAACAACAAGGTATGAAGGTTCGTGGCAAGAACGCGCGATCCTCTGGCAGACGCCTCAGATGCGCTGGTGGTGCCCTGGCACCGATATCGTCTGACATATGCCTTTCCCCCGATTCAGTTGTTGTCCAGGTTCCTCCGCAGGTTGGTCTTGGAACCGAAGTTGGTGATTCTGGTGGCACCGGACTGGCCGCGCCGGTCTTGGTAAGCGGACATCATTCAACTGGCCGTCGAGCCTCTATGGCGGCTGCCGTTACGAGAAGATCTACTGTCTCAGGGGCCGATCTTCCATCCTGCTTTACAGTCGCTGGCTTTAACGGCGTGGCTGTTGAAAGCCAGGTCCTGAGAGACAGGGGTCTCTGAGGTCATTCCTACTTTGCTCAAGGCTAGGAAAGCCTCGTCCGGTAAAATCTATTACCGTACCTGGAAGGCTTATTTTGCCTGGTGTAAATCCAGAGGTTTCCCTCCTCGTTCCTACTTTGTGGCGAGGGTTTTAGCTTTCCTACAAACTGGTGTGGACCGGCGCCTGACGTTGACCACGATTAAGGGCCAGTTATCTGCACTGGCCGTCCTTTTCCATCGCCCATTGGCGTCTAACTCGTTGATTCGCACCTTTATTCAAGGTGTGTGTCACTTGGCCCCTCCTCTGCACGCAGAGTGTCGGAGTTGATGGCCTTGTCCTGCCGCTCCCCTTACCTGGTGGTTCATAGGGATAAGGTGGTCTTGCGACCAAACCAGTCTTTTCTTCCGAAGGTGGTTTCTGATTTCCACCTTAATGAGGACATTGTTTTGCTTTTGCTTTGTGCGAATCCTAAACATCCTAAGGAGTTTGCTTTACATTCCTTGGATGTTGTCAGGGCGATCAGGGTTTTCCTGTCGTCCACTGAATCCTTTCAGAAGTCGGATTCTCTCTTTGTCCTTCCTGAGGGACCTCGGAAGGGTATGGCTGCGTCTGTGGCGACCATTTCAAAATGGATCAGACAGACGATTGTACAGGCTTATTCGATTAAGGAACGGGTACCGCCCTTCCCTGTCAAGGCGCACTCTACCAGAGCGGTGAGTGCGTCCTGGGCCTTTCGGCATCAGGCATCGGTGGCCCAGGTGTGCAAGGCTTCGACTTGGTCGCCTGTGCACACCTTTTCAAAGTTCTACAAACTTGATGTTCTAGCATCAGCAGATGCCTCCTTTGGCCGCAAAGTTCTGTGTGCGGCAGTGTCTTAAGGGGGACCCTAGTTTTGCGGGTCCCTGGCTGTGGGTTTGTTTCCCCCTTGTTAATTGCTTGCCTGGATTGTTGCTCCAGTTGAGCTTTTTCTGTTGTCCAGAGGATACCTTTCTGTTCACATAAGGTTCTTTTCTCTGACGTGGGTGCTGCGTTGCCTTTATGACGGTTGTGTTTCCCACCCCTCATGTCTACACTGCTTTGGGACATCCCATTGGTGAAGACTGTATGAGTGGGCGGCGACTGTCAGAGGACATAAGAGAAAACTGAATTTTTGTAAAATCTTACCGTAAAATTCCTTTCTCTGAGTCCTCTGACAGTCGCCGCCCCCGCCCCTCTATTTGGGGTTCTTTGGACTTTAACTGCTTGTTACCAAACTGAGTTGGGATGGCTGATAGCAGGGGGGTATTGGACCAGTGGCACAGCCCCCATAGGTGTGTCTATGTAAATTACTTTGTTTTTAACGAGTCTTATGCCTAGCTTGCTCCTATGGATAGGAGGTCAATACCCATTGGTGAAGACTGTATGAGTGGGCAGCGACTGTCAGAGGACTGAGAGAAAGGAATTTTACGGTAAGATTTTACAAAAATTCAGTTTTCCTTGTGCCTATCCACATGTATGCTGCCATGTTGGCACCAGGAAAACAGAACTTTGTATCAGAATTTTACCATCATTTTCCTTTCCTGGTGCCAATCCACATGCATGCTGCCATGTTGGTGCCAGAAAAACGGAAAAGTGTATGAAAGAATTACCGTAATTTTTCTTTCCTGGCACCAATCTTCATGTATACTGCCATGTTGGTGCCAGGAAAATGGAAAAGTGTATCAAATACTTAACATAATTTTCCTTTCCTGGCGCCAAGCCACATGCATGCTGCCATATTGGCGACAGGAAAACTGTATCAAATACTTACTATAGTTTTCCTTTCCTGGCGCCAATCTACATGTATGCTGCCATGTTGGCACCAGAAAAATTGAAAATTGTATCAGAATTTTAACATAATTTTCCTTTCCTGGTGCCAATCCACATGTATGTTGCCATGTTGGCTCCAGGAAAACAGAAAAGTTTATCAAATACTTACCGTGCCATGTTGGAACAAGGAAAATTGTATCACCATCATTTTCCTTTCCTTGTGCCAATCCACATGTATGTTGTCATTTTGGCTCCAGAAAACCTTATCAAATACTTACCATGCCATGTTGGCACCAGGAAAATTGTATCAGGATTTTACCATAATTTTCCTTTCCTTGTGCCAATCCACATGTATGCTGCCATGTTGGTGCCAGGAAAAAAGAAAATTGTATCAAATACAGAAATTTTTCTTTCCTGGTGCCAATCCACATGTATGCTACCATGTTGGCGCCAGGAAAAGTTTTGCCTTTTTCAGTGGTGGCCGGTGCGTTGGGGGCGCAGGCGCGCCGCCCCCCCCCCCCCTATCCATGCGTCCGGCCCCCTTATCTGCATGCGGGGCGCCGGACGCATGGAGTTCAATGGGGCTTTTTTTTTTTGGTCACCTGATTAGAGCCAGAGGCTCTAATAGGCTTCAGCAAAGGGTGGACCCCGGGCGCAGAGCAGTGCTCCCCGAGCCCACCCATTGTGTGACAATAGCGAATGAAAATTCGCTATTGTCACACGGATCCTCCTCCTGGCCAATCAGGAAGCGGGCCAGAGGCTCTAATAGGCTTCAGCAAAGGATGGACCCGGGGCACAGAGCAGTGCGCCCCGAGCCCACCCATAGTGTGACAATAGCGAATGAAAATTCACTATTGTCAC
Organism: Pelophylax lessonae; assembly: GCF_965119305.1. Taxonomy (NCBI): domain Eukaryota; kingdom Metazoa; phylum Chordata; class Amphibia; order Anura; family Ranidae; genus Pelophylax; species Pelophylax lessonae. The sequence goes on from NC_138778.1 coordinate 142,246,953, forward strand.
ACGGATCCTCCTCCTGGCCAATCAGGAAGCGGGTCTGATATCTGCTTCCTGATTGGCCGAAAGGCAAACCCCATGCCATTGGCCGAGGAGGAGGCGGGAGGACTGAGGACTCAAGGAGACGCCGTGGGACCGAAGAGAAGCCGCCGATACAGGTAAGTGCACTCTGTATTGAATAGGGACACGCTGGTATCTCTGCATTGAAAGGGGGCACGCTGGTCTCTGTGCATTGAAAGGGGGCATGCTGGTATCTCTGCATTGAAAGGGGACATGCTGGTATATCTGCATTGAATGGGGACATGCTGGTTTCTCTTCATTGAAAGGGGGCACGCTGGCATCTCTGCATTAAAAGGGGGCACGCTGGCATCTCTGCATTAAAAGGGGGCATGCTGGTCACTCTGCATTGAAAGGGGGCACGCTGATCTCTGTGCATTGAAAGGGGGCACGCTGGTCTCTGTGCATTGAAAGGGGGCACGCTGGCAGATCTGCATTGAAAGGGGGCACGCTGATCTCTGTGCATTGAAAGGGGGCACGCTGGTCTCTGTGCATTGAAAGGGGGCACGCTGGCATCTCTGCATTGAAAGGGGGCACGCTGGCATCTCTGCATTGAAAGGGGGCAAGCTGGCATCTCTGTATTGAATAGGGACACGCTGGTATCTCTGCATTGAAAGGGGGCACGCTGGTCTCTGTGCATTGAAAGGGGGCACGCTGGCAGATCTGCATTGAAAGGGGGCACGCTGATCTCTGTGCATTGAAAGGGGGCACGCTGGTCTCTGTGCATTGAAAGGGGGCATGCTAGTATCTCTGCATTGAAAGGGGGCATGCTGGTATATCTGCATTGAAAGGGGGCGTGCTGGCATCTCTGCATTGAAGGGGGCATGCTGGTATCTCTGCATTGAAAGGGGGCACGCTGGCATCTGTGCATTGAAAGGGGGCACGCTGGCATCTGTGCATTGAAAGGGGGCATGCTGGCATCTCTGCATTGAAAGGGGGCACGCTGATATCTGTGCATTGAAAGGGGGCACGCTGGTCTCTGTGCATTTAAAGGGGGCACGCTGGCATCTCTGCATTGAAAGGGGGAACACTGGCATCTCTGCATTGAAAGGGGGCACGCAGGTCCCTGTGCATTGGAAGGGGGCACGCTGGTCTCTGTGCATTGAAAGGGGGCACGCTGGTCTCTCTGCATTGAAATGGGGGCACGCTGATCTCTGTGCATTGAAAGGGGGCACGCTGGTCTCTCTGCATTGAAAGGGGGCACGCTGGTCTCTCTGCATTGAAAGGGGGCACGCTGGACACTCTGCATTGAAAGGGGGCATGCTGGCATCTCTGAATTGAAAGGGGCACGCTGGCATCTCTGCATTGAAAGGGGGTATGCTGGTCACTCTGCATTGAAAGGGGGCATGATGATCTCTGCATTGAAAGGGGGCACGCTGGCATCTCTGCATTGAAAGGGGGCACGCTGGCATCTTTGCTTTGAAAGGGGGCACGCTGATCTCTGTGCATTAAAAGGGGGCACGCTGGTCTCTGTGCATTGAAAGGGGGCACGCTGGCATCTCTGCATTGAAAGGGGGCACGCTGGCATCTCTGCATTGAAAGGGGGCACGCTGATCTCTGTGCATTGAAAGGGGGCACGCTGGTATCTCCGCATTGAAAGGGAGCACGCTGGCATCTCTGCATTGAAAGGGGGCAAGCTGGTAGCTCTGCATTGAATATGGAAATGCTGGTATCTCTGCATTGAAAGGGGGCATGCTGGTCTCTGTGCATTGAAAGGGGGCACGCTGGTCTCTGTGCATTGAAAGGGGGCATGCTGGTATCTCTGCATTGAAAGGGGGCATGCTGGTATATCTGCATTGAAAGGGGGCGTGCTGGCATCTCTGCATTGAATGGGGACATGCTGGTTTCTCTTCATTGAAAGGGGGCACGCTGGCATCTCTGCATTAAAAGGGGGCACTCTGGTCACTCTGCATTGAAAGGCGGCACGCTGGTCACTCTGCATTGAAAGGGGGCAAGATGATCTCTGCATTGAAGGGGGCACGCTGGTATTTCTGCATTAAAAGGGGGCACGCTGGCATCTGTGCATTGAAAGGGGGCACGCTGGCATCTGTGCATTGAAAGGGGGCACGCTGGTCTCTGTGCATTGAAAGGGGGCACGCTGGTCTCTGTGCATTGAAAGGGGGCGTGCTGGCATCTCTGCATTGAATGGGGACATGCTGGTATCTCTGCATTGAAAGGGGGCACGCTGGCATCTCTGCATTAAAAGGGGGCACGCTGGTCACTCTGCATTGAAAGGGGGCACGCTGATCTCTGTGCATTGAAAGGGGGCACGCTGGTCTCTGTGCATTGAAAGGGGGCACGCTGGCATATCTGCATTGAAAGGGGGCACGCTGATCTCTGTTCATTGAAAGGGGGCACGCTGGCATCTCTGCATTAAAAGGGGGCACTCTGGTCACTCTGCATTGAAAGGCGGCACGCTGGTCACTCTGCATTGAAAGGGGGCACGATGATCTCTGCATTGAAGGGGGCACGCTGGTATTTCTGCATTAAAAGGGGGCACGCTGGCATCTGTGCATTGAAAGGGGGCACGCTGGCATCTGTGCATTGAAAGGGGGCACGCTGGTCTCTGTGCATTGAAAGGGGGCACGCTGGTCTCTGTGCATTGAAAGGGGGCACGCTGGTCTCTCTGCATTGAAAGGGGGCACGCTGGTCACTGTGCATTGAAAGGGGGCACGCTGGTCTCTGTGCATTGAAAGGGGTCATGCTGGTCTCTCGGCATTGAAAGCGTCACGCTGGTCTCTCTGCATTGAAAGGGGGCACGCTGGTCTCTCTGCATTGAAAGGGGGAACGCTGGTCACTGTGCATTGAAAGGGGGCATGTTGGTATCTCTGCATTGAAAGGGGGCACGCTGGTCACTCTGCATTGAAAGGGGGCACGCTGGTATCTCTGCATTGAAAGGGGGCACGCTGGTCTGTCTGCATTGAAAGGGGGGGCACACTGGTCTCTCTGCATTGAAAGGGGGCACCCTGGTCTCTCTGCATTGAAAGGGGGCACGCTGGTCTCTCTGCATTGAAAGGGGGCACGCTGGTCACTGTGCATTGAAAGGGGGCACGCTGGTCTCTGTGCATTGAAAGGGGGCACGCTGGTCACTCTGCATTGAAAGGGGGCACGCTGGTCTCTGTGCATTGAAAGGGGGGCATGCTGGTCTCTGTGCATTGAAAGGGGGCACGCTGGTCTCTCTGCATTGAAAGGGGGCACGCTGGTCACTGTGCATTGAAAGGGGGCACGTTGGTCTCTCTGCATTGAAAGGGGGCACGCTGGTCACTCTGCATTGAAAGGGGGCACGCTGGTCTCTGTGCATTGAAAGGGGGCACGCTGGTCTCTGTGCATTGAAAGGGGGCACGTTGGTCTCTCTGCATTGAAAGGGGGGCATGCTGGTCTCTGTGCATTGAAAGGGGGCACGCTGGTCTCTCTGCATTGAAAGGGGGCACGCTGGTCTCTGTGCATTGAAAGGGGGCACGCTGGTCTCTGTGCATTGAAAGGGGGCACGCTGGTCTCTGTGCATTGAAAGGGGGCACGTTGGTCTCTCTGCATTGAAAGGGGGCACGCTGGTCACTGTGCATTGAAGGGGGCACGCTGGTCACTGTGCATTGAAGGGGGCACGCTGGTCACTGTGCATTGAAGGGGGCACGCTGGTCACTGTGCATTGAAAGGGGGCACGCTGGTCACTGTGCATTGAAGGGGACACGCTGGTCACTGTGCATTGAAGGGGGCACGCTGGTCTCTGTGCATTGAAAGGGGGCACGCTGGTCTCTGTGCATTGAAAGGGGGCACGCTGGTCTCTCTGCATTGAAGGGGGCACGCTGGTCACTGTGCATTGAAGGGGGCACGCTGGTCACTGTGCATTGAAGGGGGCACGCTATGCCTTAATTACTGAAGGCCCCTTTCACACTTTTTGTGACCTCAAAGTCATGCAATTTTAGACAGCGTTTTTTTGCCGCAAAGCAATACCTATTACATTTTTCTGTTTGCGCCCCCCCCCCCCCTCCCAAAAAAAAAATTTTGAGCCACTGCCTTTAGTTCCACTTTAAAAAAGTCCAGTAGGTCTTTCTCTGGGTGTCTGTGGGTGAAATGAATGATCTGCCCACACACTGAATGTAGGTTGTAGAAGTGTGAGCTGAGTGTAATCCTGGCACAGCACATAATTCCCATGCCATTCAGTATGATGCGATTTGAACCCTTTTATTTTGAATTGCACCAAAAGTAGCACTTGTAGTAGTTTTTGTAGTATGTAGAAGTTTTGTACCATGTGATCTATGTTGGGGTCCTGTGTTTGGGGTGTTATCTCCTCCCTGACACCCGCTGCACATTGTAACTGCAGTGTGTTTTCAACGTGGTGTGGGAAAGGTGCAAGGATCTGACCATACACAAGTAGATTGTAGAAGGATCGGCTGTACAAACATCGGTAGGAAGATTCTCAGGACATTTGGTTTGCATTTCCTATGTGATATTGGAGTGATTGTCATCTCCGGAACAGTGGGAGAGATTTGGGAAGCGGTGTCCATCCTGATCCTTGGAATGTTAGGAAAAGAAGATGGATGGGGGAGGAGGAGGAGGAGGAGGAGGGTGCTGGCACAGGGGATGTATAGGAGAGGTGTAGTAGAGGTGTGCAGTGCCCCCTGTGGATGTAGTGCGCCCCCTGTCCGCCGTACCCTCCTCCTCCTCCTCCAGTGTGTGTGTCTCTTCCAGGAGGAGGAGGAGGCGGGCGGGATGGATGGAGGAAGGGAGGGAGGGAGGAGGAAAGGGAGGGATCCGGAGCGGGGACAGAGCTGGCACACTTCTCGGAAAACTTCCCCACCACTCTCTTCTCTTCTCCGACACCCCGACACCACCGACACCCCGACTTCACAGGTGAGTCCCCCCTCCTCCTCTACTCTCCTCCCCCTCTCTGCCCGGACATCGGGGCTCTGCATGGGGCATATCGGGAGGTGTGTGTACAATGTCCGGGCCTCTGATCGGAGCTCTGTATACTGCCATCACATTACATAGGACACCCTCTGTATACTGCCATACTCTATACTGCTATCACATCGGATAGATCACCTTCTGTATACTGCCATACTCTATACTGCTATCACATGGGACGGGGCACTCTATACATACTGCTATCACATAGGACGGGGCACTCTATACATACTGCCATCACATGGGACGGGGCACTCTATACATACTACTATCACATGGGACGGGGCACTCTATACATACTGCCATCACATAGGACGGGGCACTCTATACATACTGCTATCACATAGGACGGGGCACTCTATACATACTGCTATCACATGGGACGGGGCACTCTATACATACTGCCATCACATAGGACGGGGCACTCTATACATACTGCTATCACATAGGACGGGGCACTCTATACATACTGCTATCACATGGGACGGGGCACTCTATACATACTGCTATCACATAGGACGGGGCACTCTATACATACTGCTATCACATAGGACGGAGCACTCTATACATACTGCTATCACATGGGACGGGGCACTCTATACATACTGCCATCACATAGGACGGGGCACTCTATACATACTGCTATCACATGGGATGGGGCACTCTATACATACTGCTATCACATGGGACGGGGCACTCTATACATACATGGGATGGGTTTGTGATTATTTCTATCGCTAATTTATCAAAGTGTGTATGACCACCGGAAAGGGGATTGATCAGATACGGTGATTTGTGCTGAGATTGATATCAGAGTGGTTTTATAATTCTGTGGCCATCAGCCCAATGAATGTCAGTGGAAAGGTTTTACAGATGCTCTTGTCACACAGGCGTTGTTTGTCAGTCTGTGATTGGCCCATGATGAGCCCCTGGGAGTGGATGTGTCTTTCTACATCTGGATTGGTCCAGGGTTGTCGGATTAAACCCAATACGTTTCCATCCCGCTCCACCTTTGTAGACCTGACCACATGTGGGCAGATATTGGGGGGGCTCCCCTAGGAATGATGCCTCTGCCTTGCAGCACCACAGTCCTGGTCAGGTCACCATCCGCATGGAGTTTGTATGCTCTCACTCCTTGTATTGGTTTCCTCTGGATACTTCTATAATTTTCCTCCCACATTCTGCCAACTAAATTGCACTTTTTTCCTCCAATCAGCTGCAGTTCAGGTCATTCCCCCCCAGTATCTCACACATGTAAACAAAGGGGCAGGATGTCTTTATGTGGACATTGACTATAAATAGGCATGTGTCATATAAGGGCAGTGACATCATCACCACCACCCCGCCCCTTTGTTTACATGCTGGGGGTGGGGAGAGATGTTTGGACACCTCAGCTCATCTCTACTCCCAGGACAATGCTGGAAGGTAATTGGCCCTGGTATTTGTGTGCAGGTCTGATAAGGATCTTAACCGCAGCACATATTGTACAATCTGATTTGTACAATTGATCAACTGTAAAACTGATTGGGTGCCGACATCACGGGAACCCTGGACAGGTAAGTTTTAATATTTAAATGTCAGCAGCTACAGTATTTGTAGCTGCTGACTGTTATTTCTTTCCTGGTGGGCAGAACTCCCCTTTAAAGACAGGGAGTGATGTGAATGTAAAGTATATAAAGTGCTGTTCTAGCACTATAGAAATGCCTGTAATAAATAAATACACCCTCCATCATAGGATATGTGTCCTTTCTGAGCAGGGGGGCAGTATATGGATCCTCTGCCCATGGATAATCCTATATATAAGAGCAGTCGATGAGAGGAACCGGTATGACTTTCTGTATTGCCACATTCACACCTGAGTGATTTGTGAACATGCACAAAATTGCGCATTTTCACACTGCGCGCATAGGCAGCCTGTTCATTTCATAAGCCTACGTTCAATTAACGTGCTGAAGTTGCCTAAGTACTTCTCTGAGCATTGAGCGGCACACGTTTTTCTGCATGGAAAAATGCATTTTTGCTTGTTGCGTTTGGGGTGCCATTAACAATGAAAGCTGACACTTTTTTGGGGGAATTTCGCAGACACATGCAAAAATGTGCAGTTATGCACACGTTCACAAAAACGCTCACACGTGAACAGGGCCTTGGAGTGTATCTAAAGACGACACTAAATAGGGTCAGGAGCAGTTAGAACGTCTCTGTGGGGGAATCGGATTGGGAACGGACCGTTGGTCCGTTCTCATCCGATCCGCTGGACGGATGGAAAATAGGGTTTCCATCCGTCCAGATTTGATGGATCAGATGGGATGTCAGCGGACATGTCTCCACTGATATCCGATCCCCAAAGGGATGCATGGGGTGACTGTTCAGATCCACCAAAAAACAGACAGGCGGATCTGAACGGTCAGCCTGTGTGAAAGGGACCTAATCGTTTGGCTCTTCTGTCACCTTCTTTCCCAGCGATCAGCAGGACAATTGGAGAGGGTAAGTCCCCTAGATGGGGGCTCAGCATGAATGACAGTTTCTAACCCTTCCATAGTACAAAACTTGAAAAATAAGTTATTTGTTTTTAGTTAGAGTTCCACTTTAACTCTTTGTGTGTGATGGAAGCAATGTTCAATAGGTTGATCTCACACTATAGAGAGGTGCAGAACATACAGAGAGCAGTCCAGTCTGGCAGCATCCACCACAGAGGTAGCTTGTAGAAGTGGATGAAGATGCAGCCGCTGCACAGACACTGACACATGTCAAAATGTGATAGCTGTACAGGGGGTGGGTGCTTTGATGTGAACACAGACAGGATTGGTGCACCCGCTCTTGCACGCATGCGGTTGTGTCTGTTCAGCTGCTACATCTGCATCCACCTCTGCAGGCAAGATCCAAGTCAGATGCAGACCCAGAAAAATGCGGTTCATGCATGCAGGGTGTGTGCCTGCATCCGTCGGAATGAGGCCTAATATCATGCCTAGGTTTTTCTCTTTTGTTCATTGACGGACACAGCTCCTGATATTCTTAACCATTGGGCTTTACTGCCCCCTACAGGAGTAGGACACTAGGCAGAAAAAAGTTTGGCTACGCCTATGGGCAGTCCCTGGGGATATACTCCCTCTATCTGCTTTTTTTTCTGCCTAGTCAGGAGTAAGGACTTATGCCTCGTACACACGCAACGATTATAGGCCGACCGATTGTCCGACTTTTGTCCAGAGTGTTGTTTTGTTGTTTGGAATGTGCCTAGACTGCACACGAATTTTCTCGGCCAACATCATACTAACAAGCCGACAATCAGCCGATCGGACGTTGGCCGAAAATTCACGGCCAATTCACGGACTATTATGTGTACGGGGCTTTAGTTCCTTGCTGGGATCTCTGGTCCTGGCAAATTTTTTTCTTTTTAGATAGAATTTTTTTTTTCTCCTGTTTTTTTCCTGTGTGATCTACAATCAACTGCCAGATTGGGCAACGGGCTGGATAATCTAGATCCAGTGGTTATCCCCAGTCTGGCATTCCTGTTCAAATCGAATGCGGTTCTTTGAAGTGCAGTTTGAGCCCATTCATTTTTTAAAACGCACAATAAAGGTATCAGTACTTGGTGTCAGCAAGTACTTGAAAAAAAGTATCCGTACTTGTACTCACCTAAAAAAAAAAGTATCGGTGCAGACCTAATATTTAGATTACTGGTTGATCCTGCAAGTGAATCTGTTGCTTTTTTTTCGCTTCCTGTCCATTGCCAACGCATGGAGCCTAAAATAATGGTTCCCTATGAATGCAGTCCACATCAGCATGTTGCATTCCATTTGCCCAGCACTGAAAAAAAAAATACGGCATGCACTACTTTTTTCAGCGCAGCACATTCAGTTGCATCCAAATGCACGCATATGCAGATAAATGCAACACACTGCAAAGCAAATGAAGGCACTGCTTTAGTGCAATTTCAAAACCACGCATCAGTGTGACTTGCACTGCTGATTACATTGCGGTTTGCAACTTCATTTAACAGAAGTAGTGCAGGAACCTTTTTTTATAATCGCTGCAACATAACTCGCGGTGATATGAACATTTCTATTGCCGCCAATGAGGTGCAACTAGGGTTGCCACCTTGTCCCTTTAAAGCTGAACACCATTAATTACACAGGTTCTGAGGTTAATTTAATGCAGATACCTGAGTTTTATTACCACCTTATTTAGCCACAGAACCTGTGTAATTAATAGGTGTTTGGGTTTAAAGGGATGAGGTGACAAATCTAGGTGCGACTTTTCATGCGATTTGGAACTGTCTCATGAGAAGTCACACTGGTGTGTACGGGGGACTAACTGCCACTTTAGCTTGGGGTCGACTATGACATCCTGTGAGCGACTCAGTGGAGTTTTCTGCCAATAGCTGCCTATGGGAAACCCCCATTCAAAGCGGTGAGAGGTTGACACTCATTCATGTCTATTGGCTTGTTATCAGACATGCAGAGATCACCTGGGGATAATCAGTGCTGGACTCTCATTGCTTTGTATGGGGCTTCCCACTAGCAGCAGCATGTTAGCAGGAAACCCCCCTGAGTCTCTTGCAGGAAATTGGAGTCGGCTCCAAATACAGATATGACCCCCCCCCCTCCCAAAAAACTACATTTGAATGCCCCGTACACACGATCAGATAATCGGAGGACTTATCGTTCACATTTTGTTGCATGATACGAACATCGAATTCAACAATGCGTACTAACCATATGATTTTTGTTGTACGATTCGGGGGAAAAGCTTCCTGGTTGCTTAGCTACGTATCAGATGGTGCAAAACAAAAACAATGGCAGCCAGGCTTTTACCATGCTATTAGTGTTTCTGATCATGCTCGGTCTTTGTTGATCGATTTTTAGCGGATGCATAGTGTACTGATGGAACGATTGGCGTTCGCGTGGCTATCGTACGACAGAAGTTTTCCTGTTTGTCCCTTCGGATTTTGTTGGATGAACTGTCGTGATCGGCTGTCGAAAGCTGTGTACTAACGATCAGATTATCGTGCGATCAGGTCGAAAGCGTGTTTTATCGTACGATTATCGAAACGTGTGTACTGGGCATAAGGCCCCTTTCACACTCAGTCTGTTCAGATCCGCCTGTCAGTTTTTTTAGGCGGATCTGAACGGATGCCCCATGCATCTCTATGGGACATCGGATGTCAGCGGAGACATGTCCACTGACATCTGATCCTGTCCATCAAATCCGGATGGATGGAAACCCTATTTTCCATCCGGCTGGCGGATCGGATGATAACGGACAGACGGTCCGTTCCCATCCAATTGACCCATAGAGAAGAATGGGGACCTGACAGCTCCTTCTCCGCACACCGCGTAGAGACACAGCTGTCATTCTCCTGCTCAGCTGAGAAAAACAGAGTCCGCCTGACAGACTCCATGTGTGAAAGGGGCCTAAATCCCACATCTATGTTCCTGTTCACATGTGATCCCTCAGACACCTGTAGCTCAACGTATGATGTCCTAAAATCTACACTAGCTTCTTTTGACTGATTTGGGTGTTTTTGGCCCCGTAGACATCAATAGAAATATTATAAACAATCAAATTGAGCTTTTGTGATCATTTTTTTTTTTCCCGGGAATTATTTCAAGTTTTATTTTTTTCATAACTTTGTAATAACTGGTGCTTTCCATTTGCTAAAACGAAAACGCCGAAAGCGTGAATGTGCATGCAAAATGCTTGTAGTTTGCTTCTAAAACGCTTGAGTACGCTCTCAAAAAATGCTCAAAAACTTTCAAATTGAAAACACCTGAAAATCGCTTTACTCAGATGTGAATGAGGCCTAAAGCCTCGTACACCCGATCAGATTATCTTACAAATGTTCTTTATTTTTTTGCTGTATGCTATTCTTATATGGAAAGTGAAGAGGTTACTTTCATATGAAAATTCTCGTACGACAGAATTCAACTCCAGAAGTGATGTCATGTGTTGGATTGCTTTGTATGTGTTCTTTAGTTTCTGAGCATGCCTAGTCTTGCTCTTACGATTTTTTTTCCGGACGAAAACTGTACTAATTAAACAAAAATCGGACGTTGTGTTGACATACGATAAAAATTTTATAGCCTGCACATCCAGTTTTTGTCATCCAAAAATTCGTAATCGGCTGTCGAAAGCACTATACTAAATCCAAAAATCGTCAGATCGTTTGTCGGACAAAATTATACTTCCGATTTTCGTATTGTGTGTACGGGCCTTAAGGTTGCACTCTAACCTGAGGAGAATGTTTTTCATGTGATTTGCTAGCTTTTTTTGTTGTTGTTTGTATGTATGTTTAAGCCCCCGTTCACACTAAGGCGACCTGTGAGGCGACCTGGTCGCCTCACAGGTCGCCGTAGGTCGCCTCCCATAGGGAAGCTGCAGACCCGTTCTAATAGGAGCGACACAAGTCGCTCCGACTTAGAAAAAGGGTCCGGAGCTTCTTTGGGGCGACCAGGAGGCGACCGCCATAGACTTCAATGTTATGAAGTCCGTGGCGGCCGCTCCGAGGTCGCGGTGCGAAGTAGCGTCGCCCCTATGTGAACGGAGCCTTATGTTTCTTGCATTTTTTTATGTATATAAACATGTTTTTGAAGCATTTTTTATGTTATACATCTGTTTTGTAAGCTTCAGATGTTTTTGCCCTTTTTTGTGTGTTTTGTGGCAGTGAAACGCACGTAAAGCATGCATAAAAACTTGTGTTGTGCGTATTCAAGCGCACCCATTGAGCTCTCTGGGGAGTATTTGAGCTCTCTGGGGGTAAATACAATTGAATCTATTCAAAAAGAAGCTGTATGTCTTCCCATTATGGGCGACATGCTACAAACGTCAGAGCGTACTAATGTAAGGAAGTTCAAATAAATGGATTTGTACTTGAGTTTTGCCGTGCATAGGCATAAGCCTGACAAGATACTTCGGTGTGAAAGAGGCCTAATAGTTAAATACGGGTAAACCAGCAATTTGTCACAAGGAACCCAGCACTGAGGGGACTGTGTGTATACGTGGTGCCAGCTGCTTTGTAAGGGTTAAATCCTGTCAGGCCAGCGATATGTCACCAGAAATACATTGCGGGGAGCGTGCGTGCGGGAGTTTGCCCGCAGTGCCAGCTGTTCACAGGCCTAAAATATTATTTGGCGAGCCTAAACACCAACTCTTTTCTCTGTCTATATCAGTGAGGTACAATCCATAAGAACACCATTTCCTATTGGCACAAAGGTGCCACGTGTGCCCGCTCTGCCACTTCAGTTTTCAGTCAGACCACATGCATGTGTACATAAGAGACCCCTCTGAGGAGGAAATTCCATCCGGCTGACTGTTTGCCGGAGAGCTTTCCTTCCAATAAAGGGGATGAATATGAAGTGAATTTTCCTGAATGTTGTTTGTGTCATTACCTGTTCACACCTTAACCGTGCTGGCAGTGAAAAGGTCACAGACCGGCCGTCCTTTTTACGTCTGTTTGTTTTTCCCTCAGTGTCCTCACTTCTCTCCACCCAACGCAACCCTTTCCTTTCCACTTCACCCCCCCCCCCTCCTCCCTTCCTTCTAAATCTCTCTCATTTTTTTATTGCTGCATTTACATGTCTTGTCAATGTAACCTTGTCCCCGGCCGGCACAAAGACACGCAAGGCATGGTGCGGAATTGTAAGCAGCCTCGCAATGCCTGACAGAACAATACAGCCAAAGGAACAGCCTGGTGGACTGGACTGTCCCCGGCTCAGGTCCTTTATCCTGGCTGCTCTGAATTTCAGGCCTCATTCGCACTGGCCTGGACATAGACCTTTATAGAAATGCATGGAACGGTTTGAAATGTTTCCATTCGCACTGTGCGTTTAGGTGTGTTCAGAGAATTCTGTGTGTCCAGGGGCAGGTTAGATAAGTTGAACACATGTAAACGCACATATAAATGCACAACTTGATCTGGGAAGCATAACGTTTTATACTTCCAGGATAAATTCTTCTGCGTTTTGAAGGTCTTTTGCACATTGGCGGCTGAACCCAGCGTATACCCAGGCGCTGTATACAGCTAATTGAATAATTAGCCACTACTTATAGGGGCTACCTTCAGCGCTTGCCTAAAATAAATTATATATAAATACTCCATACAATAATTTCATAAATACATATAAAAGTGCATAGTTTCATAAATTGTGACAATAATAGTAATCCGTGTCTCTATAAATATAAATCAATATTTTAAAATAAATAAAAAATTGTGATAAGTGAATTTGTGACAATGATCAAAAAGTCCAGGAAATTGATAAAGTATCTTGTGTATGATAATGAGAAAGCTCTGTGCAAAAATAGTGCAGGTGCTAGAAACTATTTCCCTCGCCAGCCATGTGGTGTTTAACCACTTAAGCCCCGGAAGATTTTACCCCCTTCCTGACCAGCGGGTATTTTGCGATTCGGCACTGCGTGACTTTAACGGACAATTGCGCGGTCGTGCGACGCTGTACCTAAACAAATGTGGCGTCCTTTTTTTCCCACAAACAGAGCTTTCTTTTGGTGGTATTTGATCACCTGTGCAATTTTTTTGATCATGCGCTATAAACAAAAAAAGAGCGTCAATTTTGCAAAAATAGCAATATTTTTCACATTTTTTTATATGAAATTCCCCCCCAAAAAATGTAAAAATCTAAATTTTTGAACATTTTCGGCCAATTTGTTTTATGCTACCTATGTTTGGTAAAAAAAATCGCAAAAAGCGTATTTTGATTGGTTTGCGCAAAAGTTATCGCGTTTACTAACAAAGGGAAAGATTTTTGTCATTTTTGTTGTTTTTTTTTTTTTAACGCGTAATGGCGGCGATCTGCGATTTTTTTTTTTTTGCGGTACTGCGACATTGCGGCGGACAGATCGGACCCTTGACTGACATTTTTGACACTTTTGGGGTTACCAGTGACATTTCTACAGTAATCAGTGCTATATATATGCACTGTTACTGTAAAAATACACTGGTAGTGAAGGGGTTAACTTTATTTGGGAGGGAGGGGCTGTGTGTGTCCCTAGGGGCGTGCTTTCTACTGTGATTGGCTGTGGCTTGAGCTGTAAGGACACTGATCAACGGATCTACATAGTAGATCCGTGTGATCAGTGTTTTTACACCGAGGAGAATGACAGGTGGCTTGTTTACACAAGCCGCCTGACTTTCTCCCTCTCCCCCGCCGATCGCAGAGTGGCCGGCGGACATCGGGTCCGCCGGTCACACGCGCGGGGGGGGTCCGTGACCACGCGGGAGCTGGAGCGCGCCTCCGGGGGCGCGCGCTCGCTCCCTAGACCCTCACAAGCTAGTGACGTAGCCCTACGTCACTTTGCCTGTGAGGGGCTGACTGCCGACGTAGATCGGCGTTAGGCAGTCGGCAAGTGGTTAAACTTCACCGATCAATAGCCATAGGTGGCTATAGATGGGTCACTCACCAGATGTAGTTTGTCTTGACTGCTGTATAGCATCAAGACCAAGCAGCGCTTATGTGGTCACCCTGACCAAGATTGGTGTTGAATCTCCCGTGTAGTCACTCCACTCAGGGACGATGATCTGTCCCGCTTTCCTCGTTCAAAGCGCATGTGCAAGACAAAGGGAAGAGAAACTCCGTATAGTGTAGTATGTATAAAAGCCTTTATTACCCATCCATTGGTTAAACAGTCTGCAATGGTAACAGAAGTATTTAAAAAGCCGTGTATGTGACTGGTCACGAGCTGGAGATGCAATGGACAGCGGAGATTCCGGTTTGCGTTCCACTCTCTCCACGTGACGTCACTACGTGCGTTCCACCTTACACGTTTCGTCAGCACACTGACGTCTTCAGAGATCAGAGTGCATTCGGTGTTCAGAGAATTCCGTGTGTCCAAGGGCAGGTTAGATATGTTGAACACATGTAAACGCACATATAAATGCACAACTTGATCTGGGAAGCATAACGTTTTATTCTTCCAAGATAAATTCTTCTGCGTTTGAAGGTCTTTTGCACATTGGTGGCTGAACCCAGCGTATACCCAGGCGCTGCATACAGCTGCCCATAGATGTGTATGTGCTGGTGCTATAGCAAACAGATGTTCTTACACTTTCCTATGTTACCCAAACTATACTTTTTTTTTTTTTTGCTGGAAGTTCAATTTTAACCACTTCCCGCCTGCCATATGCAGAATGACAGCTGCATGGTTGTTGTATTATCCGGACTTGGCATCATTTGACGTCCAGGATAAGCCACTCTCCCCGGCGATCGGTAGTGCGGTGTGTTGCTCTGACATATCCACCTCTCTCGGATCTTGGTAAAGAGCCTATGACCAGCTGTGTCCAATCATAACCAGGAAGTGCTATTTATCAGCTTATAAGGCGCAGGTAGAGGAGAGCTGATCAGCGGCTCCCCTGACAGGGGGTGCTGCACTAATAATCAGCACATTGATTATCAGTGCAGACCCATTAAGGATGCCAATTAGTGCCCATCAGTAATGCCTGTCAGTGTCTCCTCATCAGTGCTGCCTATCAGTGCCCATCACTATTGCCCATCAGTGTCACCCATTAGTGCCCGTCAGTGCAGCCTATCACTGCCACCTGTCAGTGCCCAATTGTGCCACCTATCAGTGTCCATCAGTGCTGTATATTAGTGCTTCATCATCAGTGCCGCCTCATCAGTTCCTATCAGTGCTTGTCAGTGAAGAAGAAAACTTATTTACAAAAAAATGTATAACAAACAAAGAAAAACTTTTTTTTTTTTTTTTTTTTTTTTTTTTTTTTTAGGAAAAAGCTCAATTTGTGGGAAAAGTATGATAAAACTCTTGTTTGGGTTTAGCGTTGCATAACCGTGCAACTGTCATTCGACAGCACTGAAAGCTGAAAATTGGCCAGGGCAGGAAAAGATTGTAAGTGTTTTGCATATTAGCACATTATGAAATAGTATGGGCTCAATCACATGACCGCACACCGCCCAGATTGGCTTAATTATTTGGCCGGGTACAAGTGGGTGTTAACATCTGCAGCCAATCCATCTGTACAAATCAGTGACAGGCTGAGCGGCTCCATAGCTATTTCCATGTATTTTCCCATGGAGCGATTAGGGAACAGATGACCGCTCCTTGCACAGGTACAGATACTGTCAGCCTGTCATTGATTGGTACAGGTTTCCTGTATCTAAACACCTGTGTGAATGAGCCGTTAATCCTATTTTCCAATCAATAGTTTTATCATACTTTAAGCCCCCGTTCACATTGGAGTCACTTGTCATGCGATTTGACAGGTCAAGTCGCACCCTATTGCCGGCAATCACATTGTTCAAATCAGGTGCCATGCCAACTTTGCGGTGCAGCATTGATTTTAAAAAAAAGTAGTTCTTGCACTACTTTTGGCGCTTTCGGGTGCGACTGGCATGAAGCCGCACAGATGCATTTCAAGTCGCACTGTCATGCGGCTTTAAAATCGTGCGATTTCAGAAGAAGTGAACGAGGGCTTAATCTTTTTTTCCAAAGGCTGATAGTTTTATCAACAAGTTCTGCTCCTTTCCTCCTTTCACATGCAGTCATCGGGGTGGGATGGCGGGAGGAAGGTGATTGTGCGCTAATTGGGGGGGCTTCCCATGCGTTTCCTGTCACCTGATTTATGAACGGGATCTGGAAGCCTGGAAGTGGCACAGGAAGATAAGCCTGGTGTGAATTAACTCCTTTTGTCGACACGTATTATATAAGACAATCGTTTTTTTGTTGTTTTTATCTGTTGGCAGTAGTAGAAGAGAAGGAATGTGTGCGTGCTTTGGTGGGCGGGTCCTCATGTGACAGTAAACGCAGTTGAAAAGATGACAGGTTGCTAGAGAACACACCTTCCCATTGCCCATAAAGGTTTTCCCATAGAAAGAGGAAGAGAGCGGCCCCAAGCACCCGAGGGGTTACTAGGTGTATGGCTGACGCCGTAGCACAAATATTTCTCTTTTTTTTTTTCTTTTCTCTATGCCGTGACATCACATCGCAGCCAAAGTCTAAACTGTTCTTTCTCTCTAGGAACGCCGAAGTGACAACATCAACAGCTTGGCTGCTTTCAGAAAAAAAAAAATGCATTGAAAAAGTGCAGCTGAACAGGACAACCCTAAAAGGAATTCCCTGACTTCCCAGCGGATGGAAGGAAAAGCCAAGGAGGAATAATTGTGTCTGATGGAGGCCTGTGAAACTTCCCAACCTGCCGTACCTTGTGCACCTGGCCGTACAGCGGGAGCATGCTCCTTACCAGCGCCATGGGAAATGGCCAAGTGACCGCAGAGGGGCCCGCCGCTCACAGTACCTACCCCCCGCGTTGTTTGTAGCTTCTTTATTCGTGGAGTATAGACTTCCCGCGTGAAAGGTTCCTTCGCTTCACTTGGATTCATGCTGTGGAACGTTCTGCTGACAAGGAAGCCATTTCTTTACAATTTGCTGGATCTTGTGAATCTTTTCGGGGTCTGAACACAGGAGATGACTTTCTAGCCTGGGTGGCGATGGGTCGGGAAAATGAACTCATTCAAGCTGTTAAAAGCGGAGATGTTGCCACTGTTCAGAGGCTGCTTGCGAAGGTCCGAGCATCGAAAAATAGTAAGTAAATGGGTTGGGGCATGGGGCAATGGCTGGGCTCTGGTATTGGTATTGACATGGGGGGTACGTATGCTGGTTACCAGATATAATCTGATTGGGGGGTGCTAATGTAATACTTAGTGTTACTAAACCCACAACACTAAGGCTCCATGTACACGGGACGCTGGAAATGGCCGTTTAGGAGCAGTTGGGCGTTTTTTTCCAGAAGCCCCTGAACCCATCTACATTTTATCTTATCTGTCCATGTACACAGGGTCGTTTACAGTCATTTGCAGGCAGTTGGGTTCAGGGACTTTTTTTAGAACGCAATTATTTGCGTTCGAACGTGTGTTTCCCGGCGTTTCAAACGCACAAACGCGTCTGAACGCGTCTGAACGCGTCCGAACGCGATGACCCGCGTTTAGCGTTCGCGTTTTTCCATTTTAAAGGGGAATAATTTTTTTGACCTCTAGGAACGGTTCTAAACGCAAACGCCCCTAAACGCCCGCTAAACGCGGGTACAAAAGCGACTGAACGGACGTTTCAAACGTCCTAAAAATTCCAGCATTCAAAGGGACTTTTAACAACGTCCCGTGTACATGGGGCCTTAATGTGTATATGCAGTAAGGCATGCTTGTTAACCACTTCTGGCCCGGAAGGATTTGCCCGCTTAGTGGCCAGGCCATTTTTTGCGATTCAGCACTGCGTTGCATTAACGGAAAAATTGCGCGGTCGTGCAACGCTGTACCCAAATAAAATTGATGTCCTCCCCCCCCCCCCCCCCCCCACAAATAGAGCTTTCTTTTGGTGGTATTTGATCACGCTGCGATTTTTTATTTTTTGCGCTATAAACAAAAAAACAATATTTTTCACTTTCTGCTATATATATATATATATATATATATATATATATATATATATATATATATATATATATATATAAAATTTAAAAATCTAAATTTCTTAACATTTTAGGCCAATTTGTTTTTGTGCTACATATTTTTGGTAAAAAATAAAAAATCTCAATAAGCGTAGATTGGTTTGTACAAAAGTTTATCACATCTACTAACTACAGGAAAGATTTGTCATTTTTATTGTTTTTTTTTTTTTTACTATTAATGGCGGCGATCTGCAATTTTTAGCGGGATTGCGGCAGACAGATCGGACCCCTAACTGACATTTTTGACACTTTTGGGGGGACAAGTGACATCACTACAGTAATCAGTGTTAAAAATATGCAGTTACTGTAATAATGACACTGGCAGGGAAGGGGTTAATACTGTGGGTGAACAAGGGGTTAAATGTGAGCCTAGGGGAGTGATTCTAACTGTATGGGGGCGGGGCTTGTGAAATGATCAGAGACATGTGATCCTATGTAGAAGGATCACAGGCACTCTGTGATCATTCCAGGGAGAAGAACGGTCAGCTGTGTTGACAAGAGCTGACCGTTCTTCTCTCTCTTGGCGGGGAACGATCGTGGGTGTCAGGCAGCAATCGGAGCCGACTGCCCCGTGCATCGGAGTCCCTGCTGCCGAGTAGGGGTGGAAGTGCCGCCGGCGGTGCGCGCTCGCCCCCTAGTTGCAGGCGCACGATTGATGTATACCTACGTTGGCTCGCGCAGGAGTGGCTGCCTGCTGCAGTTGCGGTGGGTGGTCCTTAAGTGGTTATACTCACTGTGGAACCTAAGGGGTTAATCCTCTGTAAAAAGGCTGCTTGATCCTGTAGACACAGATTCTCCTTCTTCCACTGGTTCCCAGAACATGTCCGGATAAGACAGTCTTTGGAGTCAGGCTGCACATGCTCAGTTTGGTGTGTATTGCTAGAGAGGTTTTTATTTTTGGGAGGGTGTATGTGATCAGCACAGGGCCAATCAGCACTGTACAGACAGAGGGTCAGGAGTCCTGAAAAGAAATAACAAAGGGAAAGGAGCCTCTAAGAGTAGTAAACACTTCAATGTACGATTAAAACATAAGCAACTGGCATGGAGTAGAGAATAAAGAGCACATCGGATGGAAGGACAGTCAGGATATGGCTTCGGTAGACACGTGGCCCTCCGTGGTCACGACAGCACTGTGCGAACTGCTCCCCGCTGGTCACCGTAAAGCCGGCTGTGCATTGGATGGAAGTCCAGAGCGAGGCTTAGAAGGCAGAATGCGTGGCTGGATGACCTCACCGGGATGCGACGCATTTCTGAATGTGCATGCTGCGAGTAGTACAGCAGCTGCACTCCTTCTTAAAGCGGAGTTTTGCCTCCCCCTCTAAAAATGAAAATTCAGCAGCTACACACACTGTATACATACTGTTGCTGCTAACTTTTAATATTAGGAGTGACACTTACCTGTCCTGGAGTCCAGCGATGTCGGCACTGCAGTGGATGTATCTATTGGCTGTCAGATGCTGCTGCCGCCATTGCCGGTGAGGGAACCCGGCAGTGAAGCCTTTGCGGCTTCATGGGCGGGTCCCTACTGTGCTTGCGCGAAGGGGGCTGTGCATTCCTACTGGCTTGGCGGCGGAGGAGGGAGGAGGGAGCCCAACTTCTGAGAGACGGTGCCGTATCCCAGTAGTGGGGAAGGGTACCTGTCAAAAACAGGTACCGATTCCCTCTCTCCCCCTGAAAGGTGCCAAATGTGGCACCGGAGGGGGGGAGGAAACAAAAGAGTGGAAGTTCCAATTTTGGGTGGAACTCCGCTTTAATGGCCAGATCCATGGCATTGCCATGAAGGAGCGCGACTGCCGCACTAGTCTTGTCCAAACTGTCTGCACTGGGTACTGTATTTGTATATATGAAAAAACTGATTAATTTATGTCCATTGAATGATTTATCGGTCATTACATGATGACACGATTGTTTGTTCTCATGGCCCAGGGTTCGTTTTTCAAAAATTAGTTTGAACGATTTTTCGTATAGTGTATGGCCAGCATTAGTCCTCTTAATTGAGACAAGTACACGCTATAGAGAGGGATGATAAATTACATACAGAGTTGTAAACCGTGATAACATGTGCCTGATCTCTCAAAGTAGATATTAAAAAAACTTGAATAATAATAATAAATGATCTAATGAATATGTACTCTGTAAGTGCCAGTGCTGCAAGGAACTTCTCATCAAGTTATGCAAATTAACATATAATAATATTCTTATGTCTTATCACAATCCAACATTAAAATATTACCCCTACTGGGGATTGTAACCAGAAACACCAGTGCTGCAAATAATGTAAAATTGTGCAACAATGTGCAAACAAGGATTAAACCATAATCAATACAGTAATAAAGTGAAAAATCAATCCAATTTAATTGATTTTCATATAACCGTGTCCATTAAAAACACTATTAATGGACAGTATTATGTGAAAATCAAGTCATTAAATTGGACTGTTTTTTAATTTTTCGCTGTATTGATTATGGTTCAATCCTTTTTTACTTGTTTGCATAATTTTGCATTATTTGCACCACTGGTGTTTCTGGTTACAATACCCATTTTAATGTTGGATTGTGATAAAACATAAGAATTATTTTTATCTGCGTTCTTGTTAAGGTGTGCAAAATAGGTTCCTTGCAGCACTGGCACTTTGAGTATATATTTAGTAGATTATTTATTATTATTATTCACGTTTTTTAATATCTACCTTGAGAGATCAGGCACGTCATCAGCCCTATGATTGGAGGAGTTTAGAAGTGAATATTTAGTCCACATATACAGGGCTAACAACCCCTGGTTATTTTCTAGAGAAATATGCTTCCACCCCCATTTCTTGTACTAGTGTCACAGGGGCAGCAAGTAAGGCCAAATCTCCGAAGTGGAGTCAGAAATGGGGGAAAGAAAAGACCTGTCATACATCTTTACACTTCTGTGCTCTGTTCAAAAACTGGAAGAAAAAATAGTTGGTGGAGTTGGGCTTTAACCACTTGCCGACCAGCCGCTGCAGATATACGGCGGCAGTTTCCCGTGAATCGCCATACCTGTATAGTGCTATGTGGGAGCGATCGTGGGGGCGTGCGCCCCTTCTCCAGCAGGGAAGCTGATCTGCTGGGCCGGCGGCCGCCATTACAATCAACACCGGGCTCCTGTGTTCCTCCTATTTAGGAACACAGGTCCCTGTGTTGATGTCATAAGCCCATCCCCCTCACAGTTAGAAAACCCCCCCTTAGGCAAACATTTACCCTATGATCCCCCCTGGTGTTAACCCCTTCCCTACCAGTGTCATTTTTACAGTAACAATGCATATATATAGCACTGATTACTGTAGTAATGTCACTGGTACCCCCAAAAGTGTCAAAAATGTCAGTCAGGGGTCAGATCTGTCCGCCGCAAAGTCGCAGTCCCACTAAAAAAACACAGATCGCCACCATTACTCGTAAAAAAATAAATAAAAATGACAAATCTTTCCCCTAGTTTGTGGACGCGATAACTTTTGCGCTATTTACGCTTATTGGGATTTTTTTTTACCAAAAATATGTAGCAGAATACATATTGGCCTAAGGGTCCTTTCACACGGGCGGTTCGTATGTCCGTTTTTCATCCCATTTTTTTGCGGATGAAAAACGGACATGATGCTTGTCAATGGGATTGCGGATGTCCGAGGATGACCATTTTGCGTCCTTTCCGGTCAGTTTCATTTTTTGGAAGAAGTTCCTATTTTTCTTCCATTTAAAAAAACAGAACGGACGCAAAAACGGATGTCAGCGGTGTCATCCGCTGACATCCGCAATCCCATAGACCGCAAACGGATGGGATGATAAACGGACATACGGACCGGATGATACAAATGTCATCTGTGTCCGTAAAAAAAAAAAAAAAAAAAAAAAAAAAAAAAAGCTGGAGCGGATCAAAAAAAGGTCCGATCCGTGTCAAAGGACCCTAAAATTATGATTTTTACATTTTTTTTTTTTTGGGGGGAATGTTACATAGCAGAAAGTGAAAAATATTGTTATTTTTTTCCGAATTGTTGCTATTTTTTTGTTTATAGCGCATAAAATAAAAATCGCAGAGGTGATCAAATACCACCAAAAAGCTCTATTTGTGGGGAAAAAAAGACGTCAATTTTATTTGGGTACAGCGTCGCACGACTGCGCAATTGTCCGTTAAAATAACGCAGTGCCGAATCGCAAAATAGGGCCTGGTCATTAAAGGGGAAAATCTTCTGGTCCAGAACTGGTTAAAAGCATACTCCACCTGTTAATATGTAATAAATGCATGCATGTTTTAAAATGGAAAAAAATTTGCAATTTTTATTTTGGAGTCTGCAGGGCATTGCAGCCATGATTACTGCACCGGGGTGTAATGCATAAGCCCCTGCAGACTGTTCCCTCAGGTCCCTACAGAGGTAAAGACCTTTGTTTATGCGGTTAGGGAAGTATCAATGGACTACAAGCGTGGTGACGTCACTCTATTAAGATCTATATCACTGTGCCTCTTTAAGAATGAATGTTTACATTCCAATATAGGCCATCATATGACTGGTTCTCTTTAAGCAGCAATATGACAAGTGTAAATGTGTAATGAAAGAACAGACTACTGCTACCATTGCAGATGCTTGTCAGTCCTGGAAGTCCCTGCGCCAGTGTGGTGAGGCTGCTGAACGGAGTGTTTGTGCGGATAACGCACCATGTAATGGAGAAGTGGCCTAGGGAAGAAGGCTGGAACTTTGAAGCAGACTGCATGCCATGATGGACAGTTGGCGGTTTCAGACAATGGTCCTCATTCATCATACTGTCTCAGAAAAATGGAACCTTGGGGCTAATTTATTATTGCATCTCCGCTATGTATAGTCCTATAGCCAGATTCAAGCCTGTACTGGAAAATGATAGCGGGAGGCTGAACGTTCCATTCTGGTGGCTGTGGGACATTGCACACAATTCTCTGTTATACATTTTTATAAAGGTCAATGATATGGTCCATTGAATAGACAGTTGGGGTGCTGAAACATTGTTGGGTTCATACAGTGTATAATCCTGGTATTTCTAGTAGGGATCGTCTGATATAGTTTTTTCAGGGCCTATACCGTATTTCCGGCCACCCTTTAGGCCGATAGCTGATATTAGGTGCTGTGATTCTGCACATTTAAGTTATTTTTACACAGTCCTTTTATTTTTTATTTATCACTTTTATTGCTGTTACAAAGAATGTAAACATCCCTTGTGACAGTAATAGGCAGTGACAGATACTCTTTATGGAGGGATCTGGGGTCTTAAAGAGACCCCAAACCCCTCCTCTGCACTTAAAAGCATTCATTTGGCTGTTTTGAGTGCTGTCATTTTTTTTTTTTAATCTGGCAGTACAACCACTTGAAGCAATATTGGCCGTATTGGCAAGTTTGTGGCCGATACTGATACTTCAGAAAAAGTGGATATCGGCCTCTAATAGTTGGCCCCATCGATAATCAGGTGATCCCTAATTTCTAGGCACAAGATCCAGTGTACAGGCTGTTGCCAGATGCCTGTCTAAGGCACCGTTCACACGGTCCGCTGTCTGGTGCAGACTGTTCTCTGCTCAGCGGGAATCGATCCGCTGATCCCCGCTGAGCAGGCAGATGACAGCCCCGTCTCCGCGCTGTGTGTGGAGACGGAGGTGTCAGAGCCCCGCTGCTCTCTATGGGGAATCGGATGAGAGCGGACCGCCTGTCTGCTCTCATCCGATCTGCTGGAGGGATGGTAACTAGGGTTTCCATCCGTCCGGATTTCATGGACAGGATCGGATGCGGATGGCAGCGGGTGTCAGCAGACATGTCTCCGCTGACATCCGCTGCTCCATAGGGATGCATTGAGGATCCAATCAGACCTGCCTAAAAAACTGACAGATGGATCTGATCGGATCGTTCATGTGAAAGGACCCTGAGACTCCATTCACACTACCGTGACTTGTCAAGCGACTGGTCAGCCTGACAAGTCGCGGTCCATTGTGTGCTATGGGAACCGTTCTAATAGGAGCGACTCAAGTCGCTTCGACTTAGAAAGTAGTTCCTGTACTACTTTGGGGCGACATCGGAGCGACTTGCATTGACTTTCATTATAGGAAGTCCGTGCAAGTCGCGCCAAATTCGTGGTGCACGCGACTTCACAGGTCGCCCCCGAAGTCGTGCCGCGTTAGTGTGAACCGATACTAAGGGTACATCTCTACAACACAGCAGCTGGTGTGTGACGGGATGACAGTAGTGGCAATGCGCCGATCGCAGTGACATTTTAATACGTTCTACTGGCTGCCATGCAGTACAAAGTGGTGAACTGCTTGATACTGCTTGCCATACTTTCTTACAGAGCATATGGTGTTAATCGGCCAGGTAGGAGACCAGGAAGTTTGGTTTGTCTTGGAATAGCTACCCAACGTAGTCCTACCACATGTGGTGTGAATATACCCTAAACCAATGGTGGGATGAAGTGCGCA
Source organism: Pelophylax lessonae (assembly GCF_965119305.1). Taxonomy (NCBI): domain Eukaryota; kingdom Metazoa; phylum Chordata; class Amphibia; order Anura; family Ranidae; genus Pelophylax; species Pelophylax lessonae. The sequence continues at coordinate 142,271,818 of NC_138778.1, forward strand.
GTGGCTGGACGCTGTTCTGAGTGCTACTTAAAGCAGAACTTTCCCTTTTGGGGTTTTACCACCTAACCCCCCTTCTTGAACTTTGGGTTTTTTATTTTTTGGGGTAGTGGATACCTGGTTTTTGCAGCTATCTGCTCCCTCTTCTGCCGGAAGGCCTAGCAGATCCAATTAGAAGTTTCTTTTTCTTTACCCGCAGCCTTCTGGGACATGTCACAGGTCCCAGGAGGCTGTGCCACCATTCATAGAGCACAGCTCGAAAGTCACAGCCGGCTTCTCACACTAAAAACGCCAGTGCTGGAGACCCAAAGACCAGCGAAGAACCGGCCCAGGTGAGGATGGTGCTGGATCCTTGATAGGTCAGTGCCCTTTTATTAAAGATTAGCAGCTACAGTATTGTGAATATTCTCTTGACCTGAACCCAGGAATTCTGTGGGGTATACAGCACAAAACACAAGTACTGCTTGGATCAGCCTGCAGCTCCCCCACATTTCAGCCTGTCTTTGATTTTGACAGGCTGCTGGCAATGGGCTTTAAAGCGATTGAATACGATCGCCTTGTAAAACAACCCATTCAGTTTGAAATAGAAGGTAAAACATTTGTGTATAGATATAAAGAAAATACTTTTTTTCCCTTTTTTATAAGTGATCACATTCCCTCTGTTCTCAGCTGCATAAGAGCTAGGGGGAGGAGAAACAGCAGGACAGTGAGCTTCCCAGTGAGTGTCTGTGCAACAGGGGTGTGTCAGGACAGATCTGATCATTTAGGGAGAGCATACTGCATTCCCAGCATAGCTAGAGAACTGACCACAGTGTTTTCTCCTGCTTAGTGTGGTCAGTCTTTAATAGGAAAGCAGAGGTAGTGGAAGGAACGCCAGGGATTTTACAGAAAGGAAGCAATACAAAGAGAACAGGATACTTTCTCATACAAGTACATGGTACAGCAGGCACATATTAGGAGTATGAAGTGTTGGGGTAACAAATGCTTTAAGCCAAGTCCATGACTCCCTTGTGTCCCAATATACCAGGATTGTAGGTTGTATGGGCCAAACCACTTATGTGCATGGGTCCTTATGTGAAAGAAGGAGACTTGTGGCTCAGTTTACAAAGCTGACACTCCATTGATTTGAAGGCCCCTTTCACACTTGTGCGACTTATCCTGCGATTTGGGACTGCAAAATTGCATGACAAGTTGTTCTCCATTATTTCCAATGAGTACCGTTCATATCTGTGCAACTTAAAGTTGAACCGACTTCAAAGTAGTCCCTGCACTACTTTGGCCTGCTTTTAATGTGTTTTGAGGTCCAGAGACACAGGCATTGCTTCAAGCCCAGTCAAAATCGCATCAAAATCGCGCCAAAATCGTAGCAGCAAAATCGAGGGACTTTTAAGTCGCACAAGTGTGAAAGGGGCCTTAGCGCCGGTTCACATTGAATCGGCACGACTTCGGGGGCGACCTGTGAAGTCACGTGCACCGCGACTTCAGCGCGACTTGCACGGACTTCATATAATGAATGTCTATGCAAGTCGCTCCGAGGTCGCCCCGAAGTAGTACAGGACCCTTTTTCTAAGTTGGAGCGACTTGTGTCGCTCCTATTAGAATGGGTCCTGTACAAGTCAATGGACCGCGACTTGTCAGGCTGACCAAGTCGCCTGACAAGTCGTACCAGTGTGAATGGACACTTAAAGTGTCAGTTATTTTTAGCCAGTGAGATTTAAAATAAGTAAAGTCTGGTACACACGGGCCAAATATCGGCTGGTTCAACAGAAAGGGGCCAACACTCAGTGCCGGTTCACATATATACGATGTGAGAACCCTGTGAATCCACTGCGGGTTCCCGCATCGCATTGAAATTGCTGACAGTTCACACTGCCGTATGCGAATCGCTAGGGGTGTCAATACAAAGGTAATGACAACCCCAGATCTGTTCGCATATTGCAGTGTGAGCTGTCAGTTCAGACATGAATTGGATCGCATTGGTGTGAACACCCATGTGACCCGATTCTGCTGCGGACCCGAAAAAGGGTCCTGTGCGTGTTCTGTCTGAATCCAATGCAAGTTCAGCCATGCAATCTGTATGGCTGAATTTGCATTGCACAGACATCGCATGTGATTTTCAGAGCAGTGCACTCCGAATCACATGTGATGTCTGTCATCGCTATCGTGTGACCGGGACTCAGCCCGTGTGTCCATCTGGGAAACCAGAATTTGATCATCACTGACAGCCAATGGGCAGTGTGCTCCAGCGGGGGGGTCAGAACACAATAGCTCAGTGGGCCAAGCCAACTGCGCTTGGTGTGAAAGGCCCCTAATGACAAGCAGTAATGAGAATCCATCTCTTCCTGATGAAGTCTAGCCATCAGATGCCTTGTTTTCTCCCACTTGACTTTACAGGGCTAAAGTGATTTGGTGTGTGAAAGGGAAATGAATGCGTCCTCTTTGTGTGACATTGAACTTTGCGTGTCTGCTTTGTGTCTCTGGCAGAGAACAGCAGGCACACTGGTGACAGTGACAAATGAGGACTGTCCATGGAGATGCCAGGGACTTTCATATGCAGATGAGACTCAGCGCTCGCTCGCAGTGTCACACACGTACTCCGTGTCACCTGCTGACCTGACTCTGCGCACATCATAGCTGGTTAAACATTTACCTGAATCTGCGTGACCTGATCACCATCCAACCAGGAAACACTGCGACTTATTGTATCGCACTCCATCTTCCTGCTCTAGACAGGACTTCTGCATTGTATGTGCTAAGAACCTATAGATTAATGATGATCAATAATTCACCCCAGATAATGGATGGAAAGTACCCAGTGTAACATGGGAAAATACATTCTTGTATAGTGATCAATATCACAATTCATATGTCTCTTTTTATTCACATTTATATGCTGATGACAAATCCTAACACAATCAAAGGTCCTTAACCACTTAAGCCCCGGAGGATGTGGCTGCTAAAAGACCAGGGGGTTTTTTGCGATTTTTTTACTGCGTGACTTTAACGGACAATTGCGCGGTCGTGCGACGCTGTACCTAAACTAATTTGACGTCCTTTTTTTCCCACAAACAGAGCTTTCTTTTGGTGGTATTTGATCACCTGTGCGATTTTTTGATCATGCGCTATAAACAAAAAAAAGCGTAAATTTTGCAAAAATAGCAATATTTTTCACATTTTTTTATATGAAATTCCCCCAAAAAAATGTAAAAATCAAAATTTTTTTAACATTTTCGGCCAATTTGTTTTATGCTACCTATGTTTGGTAAAAAAAATCACAAAAAGCGTATTTTGATTGGTTTGCGCAAAAGTTATCGCGTTTACTAACAAAGGGAAAGATTTTTGTCATTTTTGGTGTTTTTTTTTTTAACACGTAATGGCGGCGATCTGCGATTTTTTTTTTTTTTTTTTTTTGCGGTACTGCGACATTGCGGCGGACAGATCGGATCCTTGACTGACATTTTTGACACTTTTGGGGGTACCAGTGACATTTCTACAGTAATCAGTGCTATACATATGCACTGTTACTGTAAAAATGACACTGGCAGGGAAGGGGTTAACTGTATTGGAGAGGGAGGGGTTATGTGTGTCCCTAGGGGCGTGATTCTAACTGTAAAGGGACATGGCTATTGGTGTAAAAACAAAGATCAACGGTCCTACATAGTAGAACCGTCTGATCTTCATTTTTACACCAGGGAGAATGACGGGCGGCTTGTTTACATAAGCCTTTCTCCCTTCACCGGAGTGATCGTGAGTGACCGGTGGACGATCTGGTCTGCCGATCACACGCACTGACTTGTCAGTGAACGAGCCGCGGCGGGCGCGCGCCCTCCCGCAATTGGCTCACAAGTCAGTGACAGGCGAGTGACGTACCGATACGTCACTCTGCCTGGCCGGGGCTGACCGCCGCAGTATATAGTCGTGCGGCGGTCGGCAACCGGTTAAAGCGGAGTTCCGGCCACAGAATCGTTTTTTTTTTTTTATCAATACCTCCCAAACTGTCACCCCCCCCTTCATACATCAACTAATCCTGGATTTTACAGTACAATAATCGATTGGCAATTAGAAAATCTTACTTTCCTGAGCGCCGCCATCTTTGTCCAGGTTCCCCTGAAGCCGCTGTGTTAATGAATGCCCTGCTTCCTGGTTCGAGATGGAGAGGGGTCGGTGAATGCAGCGCCCAGTACTATGCGATCGGCATAGTATAGGGATGCCTATCATCGCGTTATTTCCTGTTTGGACTACGTCACTGCCCATTGCATCCTGGGAGCGACGAGTAAGAGCTCCCAGGACGCATTGCGGGACAGGAAGTGACGACACGGGCCGCGGCCGAGGAAGGAGGAAGTGGATGTAAAGGTGAGTATATTATCCTCTGTAATAAGGTAAGTTTAAAAAAAAAAAAAAGCCGGGAATATCCAATTCTAGCTCAGGTAAGGATAAGGAAGCGGATGACATAAAATCTAAAGGCATGATTTTGTGGCCGGATCTCTGCTTTAACCACTTCTGGACCGGAAGATTTTGCCCCCTTCCTGACCAGACCATATTTAGCGATTCAGCACTGCGTGACTTTAACAGACAATTGCGTAGTCGTGCGGTGCTGTACCCAAATAAAATTGACATCCTTTTTTTCCCCACAAACAGAGCTTTCTTTTGGTGGTATTTGATCACCTGTGCGATTTTTTTTTTTTTTTTTTTGTTTTTTTTTGTGCGCTATGAACAAACAGAGCGACAATTTTGAAAAAAAAATAACAATATTTTTCACATTCTGCCATATAACATTCCCAAAAAAAAAAAAATTAAAAAATCAAAATTTTTTAACATTTTAGGCCAATTTATTTTCTGCTACATATTTTTGGTAAAAAAAAAAAAAACACAATAAGCGTATTTTGATCGGTTTGCACAAAAGTTATCGCATCTACTAACTACGGGAAAGATTTATGTCATTTTTATTGTTTTTATTGATTTCTTTTTTTACTAGTAATGGCGGCGATCTGCGATTTGTTTTTTTTTTTTTTTGCGTGACTGCGAAATTTCGGCGGACAGATCGGACCCTTGACTGACATTTTGACACTTTTGGGGTTACCAGTGACATTACTACGGTAATCAGTGCTAAAAATATGCACTGTTACTGTAATATAGACACTGACAGGGAAGGGGTTAACACTGTGGGTAATCAAGGGGTTAAATGTGAGCCTAGGGGAGTGATTCTAACTGTGGGGAGGGGTGGCTTCTGAGATGACCATAGAGACATCTGATCCTATATAGAAGGATCACAGGAGCTCTGTGATCATTTCAGGGAGAAGGACAAACGGCTGTGTTTACAACATCCGACCATCCTTCTCTCTCAGCGGGGAGCGATTGCAGGTGTCAGGCGGCAATCGCAGCCGCCTGACCGCTGCATCGGCTTCCCCGTTGCCGAGTGGGGTTGCGCTCGCTCCCTGCTCGCGACTGACGTAGCCCTACGTCAGTTTGCCTGGGGGAGCCACACTGCCGCAGTAAATAGGCGGCATGTGGTCGGCAACCAGTTAATGACCGGGCAATTTTTTGCGATTCAGCACTGCGTTACTTTAACGGACAGTTGCACGGTCATGCAAAGTTGTACCCAAATAAATTGATGATTGAAAATTGATAATTTTAATTTTTTTCATTGGTCAGGGAACTTTAAATGGGGCAAGTCACTTAAGGCTGTACCCGGATTGTTTAACCAGTTCTGGACCAGAAGGTTTAGCCCCCTTAATGACCAGGCCGTTTTTTGCGATTCGGTACTGTGTTATTTCAACTGACAATTGCGCGGTCATGCGGCGATGTACCCAAATAAAATTGATGTTTTTTTCCCCCCACAAACAGAGCTTTCTTTTGGTGGTATTTGATCACCTGTGCGATTTTTATTTTTTGCGCTATAAACAAAAAAAAGCGACAATTCTGGAAAAAAAAAATATTTTTCACTTTCTGCTATATAACATTCCCAAAAAAAAAATGAAAATCTAATGTTTTCATCCTATTAAGGCCAATATTTTTGGCAAAAAAAATCCCAATAAGCCGTTTTTGATTGGTTTGCGCAAAAGTTATTACATCTACAAACTAGGGGAAAGATTTGTCTTTTTTTTTTTCTTTACTAGCAATGGCAACTCTCTGCGATTCTTAGCGGGACTGCGACATTGCGGAGGACATATCGGACCCCTAACTGACATTTTTGACACTTTTGGGGGTACCAGTGACATTACTACAGTAATCAGTGCTAAAAATATGCACTGTTACTGTAATAATGACACTGGCAGGGAAGGGGTAACCCAGGGGCAATCAAAGGGTTAAATGTGAGCCTAGAGCAGGGATCCTCAAACTACGGCCCTGCAGCTGTTGCAGAACTACACGTCCCATGAGGCATTGTAAAACTCTGACATTCACAGACATGACTAGGCATGATGGGAATTGTAGTTCCTGAACAACTGGAGGGGGCATAGTTTGAAGACCCCTGGCCTAGGGGGTGTTTTCTAACTGTGAGGGGGGTGGGCTTATTGGATCAACACAGTGACCTGTGATCCTAAATAGGAGGAACACAGGAGCCCTGTGATAAGTGACAGAACAAGGGTCTGCTGTGCTTACAATTGCAGACCACCGGTCTGTCTTCCCAGGGAGTGATCGCGGGTGCCCGGTGGCAATTGCAGCCGCCCCCCGTGCTCACTCCCGAGGAGTGACGTATGGGTACAGCGATTCACGCAGCCGTGCCAGCCTGATGCGGGAATCCTGCGAATCCACTGCGGGTTCCCGCATCCCCTTCAAATCACAGGCAGTTCAGACTGCCTTATACGAAGGGGGTGTCAATACAAAGTTAACGACCCCCCCCCCCCCCCCAGATCAGTTGGCATATCGCAGTGCGAACTGTCAGTTCGGAAGGGAATTGGATCGCATAGGTGTGAACACCCATGCAATATGATTCTACTGCGGACCCAAAAAAGGGTCCTGTGCATGTTGTGTCTGAATGCGATGCAAATGAAACCATACAATCTGTATGGCTGAATTCACATTGCATGTGATTTTCAGAGCAGTGCGCTCCGAATCACATGCGATGTCTGTCATCGCACTGATGTGAACCGGGACTAGGATTTGTGAGACCCTAAGTTGCAGGACATGTGAAATGCCATGTATCTCTATGAGAAATTCAATTGACATTACTAAAGTCGCTGCGACTTCAGAAACGATTCCTGGACTACTTTGATCTGACTTTGATCCGACTTTGATCCGACTTTGACACGTCTTTGATCCGACTTTGATCCGACTTTGATCCGACTTTGATCCGACTTTGATCCGACTTTGATCCGACTTTGATCAACTGTCGTGATCGGCTGTCGAAAGCTGTGTACTAACGATCAGATTATCGTGCGATCAGGTCGAAAGCGAGTTTTGTCGTACGATTATCGGAATGTGTGTACGGGGCCTTTGACCCAACTTTGGTCCAACTTTGACACGACTGATTCAGCTTTGGTCCAGCTTTGATCCAACTTTGGTCCAACTTTGACACGACTGATCCAGCTTTGATCCAGCTTTGATCCAGCTTTGATCCAGCTTTGATCCAACTTTGGTCCAACTTTGATCCAACTTTGATACGACTTCAATGCCAAAGAGTATAAAAATCTTATCAAAGGCATTTCAAAGTGGTATCAAAGATGCACTCCACTGAAAATCGCACAACTTTGGAGTCGGCTAGGGTAAAAGGAATCTTAAGCCTTGACAAAAAAACATTCAGAAGCTGATTGGTTTCAATGCACAGCTGCACCAGATTTTGCACTTGCCAGTCATAAGTAAATCACAGAGTAGATAAAAATCAATGATTTAAAAAAACAAAAAAAACCCAAATTTATTTTGATAAAATGATTTTGGAGTAAAAATCTATCTAAAGATAGTTTTCTATTTAAGATGCATTAATATTCTAGTTTATTCAGCATGAAATGGAGCTTAGTTATGTAGCATGAGGCTGTATATTCTGCAATGTTTACATTTTTAATAAACTCATTCAGTAAATCCAAACTCTGCAAGCTAAGATAACATGTATTGCATTGGGGCATTCACACAACTTCACAGTAATCATGAGATAAATCAAAGTTCAGGGACATTCCCTTATCCCATTGTTTTGCAAATCTATGTACACTACAAACTGTATGATTGAATGGGTTCTGATATCGCTGTTTTACTAACCTGACAGCTTATTATTCTAAATAGTAAACCTTCAGTTTGTTTGCAAATATTAAAGATTTTAACTACCAGAAAGGATGAGCCCTTACATTTAAAGAGCACCTGTTATTTCAGATCCATGATGGCAGCGCCTGTTAGCGGGCATCCACTCACCTGCTGCCGCCACGTCCCTCACTTTGTTGCCTCACTGCTGCATCACCAGGCATCCCATTAAAGTGAACGGGACTGTCAGTGAGTCAACAGTGGGTCAGAGAAGGAGCCGCTGAGGGACAGAGATGAAAGTATGATTTAAATTGAGTTTATTTCAATGAAGTATTTTTACTAGTGATTTAAGGCCCCTTTCACACTTGTGCGACTTCAAAGTCGCACGATTTTACCGCAACTTTGTTGAAGCGATTTTGATGCGAGTTTGACGGGGCTTGAACGTTTTTGGACCTCAAAACACATCAAAATCGTGCCAAAGTAGTGCAGGGACTACTTTGAAGTCGGTGCGACTTCAAGTTGCACAGATATGAATGGGGCTCATTGCAAATAATGGAGAACGACTTGTCATGCGATTTTGCAGTTCCAGATTGCATGAGAAGTTGCACAAGTGTGAAAGGGGCCTTAATCGTGATTTAAATCAAAACCACCCTGGTAAATGAACCCCTATGACTTGATGGAAGTTTTTTCTTGGCATGCACTTTCATATAAAATATTTATAATACTGGCCTTTTAACCCTTTTGTTGCCAATGAAGTACACCATATGTTGGCAGCAGTAGGGGGTTTACACACACCCCCAGCCCTGTGTAAATCTGCTAGTCGGCTGTCATATAGAAGCAGTCAGATGGCTGTATAGCCGCCCAATCACTTCTACACACCCTGGCAACAGTCAGCTCCTCCTGCCATGTTTCCTGGGCCTCTGTGCTTCCACCGGTGGATCAGGGACTGGCATGGCAGGTACTTCTGTGTAGAGGGGAAGGAGATCAGCGAACATCCATTTACTGATCTCCTCTACCTACTAAGAATCCGGAAGCAACAACTACTGTGGTAGCTAGTGAGAAGCTAATGGAGACCCTTGTGCTAATATCTTGTGACATAAAAAATTGGAACTACCACTTTTTCTTTCTTTGGGACCTCTGATTTCAGAAAATCTATAATGTTTTCCCTTTCGTTCATTGACGGGCACAGCTCCTCATCTTCTTGACTACGTGGGTTATACTGCCCCCTACAGGAGTAGGACACTAGGCAGAAAATAACTTGACTACGCCTATGGGCAGTCCCAGGCGGTATACTTCCTCTCTCTGCGATAGGTACTGCCTAGTCAGGAGTAAGGACCTAGTTCCTTGCTGGGATCTCTGGTCCTGGTGATTTTTCTCTCTTTTTAAATGGAATTTATTCCTCTCTTTATTATTTTGTTCCTGATGAGAATTTACAATCCATTGCCAGACTGGGCGATGGACTGGATAATCTAGATCCAAAGGGTGCCCCCAGTCTGGCCAGTGGGAATATGCAGACCGCAGCTTCACCCTAGGTTGGCCACGACATAGTCCCACTGGACGGGGGCTGGCCTGCGAGTTAAAACGTCTCATGAGGGTGCAAACAACCTGGCTTCAGTCTGAGTCGCAGCAATCCTCCTGGCCAACAGCCCCCACATTACAATGGAGGGGTGGTCTGTCCTAAGAGGTGCCCACCCTGTTCCTGGTGTGGTAAGTAGCTGTCCCCCCTCTACCCCTGGAGGGATTTAGGGTGAATGTGGGCCCCTCCCTGGGATGGTCGGACCCCCGGGCTCCCCTCCTTCCCAGACAGCGCCCCCCCCCCTTCTCGGTGGTTTTATGCAGGCCTTGGTCACCCCCCCCCCCATTTTAGGTTGGTCTGGGGTGTTGAGCTCACGATGGGTGGGGAGCACGCCCCTGGTGACTGAGCGATCGATTTTTGGAAGGGGATGGGCCTGTTGGGGGCACCTGCCAGGGCCCCCTTCCTGTTTGGATCAATTTTTCCAACTCCTGGGGTCCCCCTCGGAAGCCGCGTTGTCCCGTGTGGGACTGCCATTTTCTTGTAGCTTTTTATCTTACAGTTCGGCGGCCACGTTTGTACATCACATACTAGCTCATTATGATATGCTTACCTTAGAATGAAGCCCACCAGTGGCGCCCACTCACCGCCGAGACAGCTGACATCTTCCCTGGTGTTTCTTCCAGGTTCGCAGACTCCGGTGCTGTGAGTGGCTGGAGCCGCAATTACGCCACTCCTGTGCATGTGCCCGGGAACCGCCGTTTACGGCATGGGCTCTGAAGGTCTGGCACGGTAAGCCGGACTTTCAGAGCGCAGGTTTAGGAGATATTCACAGTACCTACAGGTAATCCTTATTATTGGCATACCTGTAGGTACAATAAAAAAGATAATTTTACTTCCTCGTTAAGTACAGAGGGGGAGTTTACTGAGAAAATGAAAGGGATCCTTTACTTTGCCCATACAGGGCATATGAAAAGCGTTCCCTACGTTCCCCATATCCAGCAGTATATACCTGCCTCTCTCCCATGCTGCTGTGTTTGGCCATTGAGAGCAAAGTGAAATATTTAGCACTTCCAGATATGGGGAACCTGGGACTCGTTCCCCCCCCCCCCCTCTCCTATGCTAGGTGTGTCAGGATTTCTTCTGAAAAGTCAGTTTAAAAAAAATCTTTAATCCGCTGTGTTGCGGTCATGTCATCTTGCACCTATGGCTCCACATTGGCTGTAACTTTTAGGAGCCATGATGTCGCCTATAGGCTCCTATGTCTCAGCCTTTATCAGCGCTCCGTCCTCTCCCCTGCAGCAGCCACTCACTGACACAGGAGAGTCAGAGCTGCAGGATCACATGACCGAAGTGGATTAAAAATAGGTAAGTACAAAGATCTTTTTTATACAGGTGAGGCACGATAGGTAGCTGGAGGGGTGGAGGGAACAAGAATAGTTAGAATTAGGCTTTTCGTACTCTTAAATGTGGTGGCTATATTAGTTTTCTTTTTTGACTACTAATCTCTTTATCACCCATGTAATGGAGAACAAAGGAAGATATGTTTGAAGTCCAACCAGGGTGACAACCCTGGCTCCCTCCATGGACACAGGACTACTAATCTCACCATCCCACATGTAATGGAGAACAAAGGAAGATATGTTTGAAGTCCAACCAGGGTGACAACCGTGGCTCCCTCCATGGACACAGGACTACTAATCTCACCATCCCACATGTAATGGAGAACAAAGGAAGATATGTTTGAAGTCCAACCAGGGTGACAACCGTGGCTCCTTCCATGGACACAGGACTACTAATCTCACCATCCCACATGTAATGGAGAACAAAGGAAGATATGTTTGAAGTCCAACCAGGGTAACAACCGTGGCTCCTATGGACACAGGACTACTAATCTCACCATCCCGCATGTAATGGAGAATAAAAAAAGGAAGATATGTTTGAAGTCCAACCAGGGTGACAACCATGGCTCCCTTCATGGACACAGGACTACTAATCTCACCATCCCACATGTAATGGAGAACAAAGGAAGATATGTTTGAGGTCCAACCAGGGTGACAACCATGGCTCCCTCCATGGACACAGGACTACTAATCTCACCATCCCACATGTAATGGAGAACAAAGGAAGATATGTTTGAAGTCCAACCAGGGTAACAACCGTGGCTCCTATGGACACAGGACTACTAATCTCACCATCCCACATGTAATGGAGAACAAAGGAAGATATGTTTGAGGTCCAACCAGGGTGACAACCGTGGCTCCCTCCATGGACACAGGACTACTAATCTCACCATCCCACATGTAATGGAGAACAAAGGAAGATATGTTTGAAGTCCAACCAGGGTAACAACCGTGGCTCCTATGGACACAGGACTACTAATCTCACCATCCCGCATGTAATGGAGAAGAAAAAAAGGAAGATATGTTTGAAGTCCAACCAGGGTGACAACCATGGCTCCCTCCATGGACACAGGACTACTAATCTCACCATCCCACATGTAATGGAGAACAAAGGAAGATATGTTTGAAGTCCAACCAGGGTGACAACCGTGGCTCCCTCCATGGACACAGGACTACTAATCTCACCATCCCACATGTAATGGAGAACAAAGGAAGATATGTTTGAAGTCCAACCAGGGTAACAACCGTGGCTCCTATGGACACAGGACTACTAATCTCACCATCCCACATGTAATGGAGAACAAAGGAAGATATGTTTGAGGTCCAACCAGGGTGACAACCGTGGCTCCCTCCATGGACACAGGACTACTAATCTCACCATCCCACATGTAATGGAGAACAAAGGAAGATATGTTTGAAGTCCAACCAGGGTAACAACCGTGGCTCCTATGGACACAGGACTACTAATCTCACCATCCCGCATGTAATGGAGAAGAAACAAAGGAAGATATGTTTGAAGTCCAACCAGGGTGACAACCATGGCTCCCTTCATGGACACAGGACTACTAATCTCACCATCCCACATGTAATGGAGAACAAAGGAAGATATGTTTGAGGTCCAACCAGGGTGACAACCGTGGCTCCCTCCATGGACACAGGACTACTAATCTCACCATCCCACATGTAATGGAGAACAAAGGAAGATATGTTTGAAGTCCAACCAGGGTAACAACCGTGGCTCCTATGGACACAGGACTACTAATCTCACCATCCCGCATGTAATGGAGAAGAAAAAAAGGAAGATATGTTTGAAGTCCAACCAGGGTGACAACCATGGCTCCCTTCATGGACACAGGACTACTAATCTCACCATCCCACATGTAATGGAGAACAAAGGAAGATGTTTGAAGTCCAACCAGGGTGACAACCATGGCTCCCTCCATGGACACAGTGAAAGAGTAAGTGTAGTCATCAAGGGACAGGAAGTGTGCTGGGTTCTGTATCACTAGGTCAGAATAAAGGACAAAAAAGATGAACACTACTGCAGCCACCACATCTAGAGACTGTTAAGCTGCAATATATTACATTTTTATTTTTAGGTTTAGTTAGGCTTTTCATGACCCTTTTACTTTGAGCTTTAAGTTACTATTTGCTTTGCTATTGCATGGTAAATGGTAAACCCTAACTGGAATGTGCTGACTTTTGGATTGCTATGTTTATGTTGGCTCTGCCTTCTGTCACTTGTATTTTGCTTCTGCAGTGTATGGCCCATAAAGGTGCATTGTTAGGGAGTGACCTGGGGCATACTTTTATCCTTTCACGTATTAAAACCTCACTTTTTGTATTTTTATTATGAAAAGGGTGTTATTTTACAATATTTGACATTTTAAAGTAGAACTATAGGCAAAACTTTATTTTTGTTTTGGATAGGGTTATAACCACCGTCAGATTTTTTTTTCGCCATCTGTGTCCTATTGCGGAGATTTCTCTTCACTTCCTGTCTCCTAGCCAAACAGGAAGTGAGAGGAAATTTCTGCAAATCAAGGGAATTCCTTGGAGACCCTCAGTTCACCAGAACAAATTTCCCCATTAGAAGATTTTCTGGGGGACAACCTAAAATTTGGAATTTTCTTTTACTTTCACTTTCAATCCTAATGGTAAACAGGGAAAAATAGAGAGGGAGAATCTACTTAACCACTTTTGGACCGGAAAGGATTTTCCCCCTTAATGACCAGGCCCTATTTTGCGATTCAGCACTGCGTTATTTTACCGGACAATTGCGCGGTCGTGCGACGCTGTACCAAAATAAAATTGATGTCCTTTTTTTCCCACAAATAGAGATTTCTTTTGGTGGTATTTGATCACCTCTGCGATTTTTATTTTTTGCGCTATAAACAAAAAAATAGCGACAGTTGTGAAAAAAAAAATATATATTTTTCACATTCTGCTATGACATTCTCAAAAAAAAAAAAAAAAAAATTAAAAATCTAAATATTTTAACATTTTAGGCCAATTTGTTTTCTGCTACATATTTTTGGTAAAAAAAATCGCAATAAGCGCATTTTGATTGGTTTGTGCAAAAGTTATTGCGTTTACTAACTACGGGAAAGATATGTTTTTTTATTTTTTTATTTACTAGTAATGGCTGCGATCTGCGTTTTTTTTTTTTTTTTTTTGTGGGACTGCGACATTGCGGCAGACAGATTTGGACCCCTAACTGACATTTATGACACTTTTGGGGGGGGACCAGTGACATTACTACAGTAATCAATGCTATACATATGCACTGTTACTGAAATAATGCCATTGGCAGGGAAGCGGTAAACAGTATAGGTGATCAAGGGGTTAAATGTGACCCTAGGGGCGTGATTCTCACTACGGGTGCACCGATCCAGCTTTGCTAGTACCGATGCCTGGCTTTGCGTATCTGTCGATACCGATCCGGTACTATTGTTTTTGTTATGAAAAGTGTTCATTCAAAAGCTAAAATATTATGTAATCAAAGTCAAACTCCAAATTAAGGCCTCATGCACACTGGACGTTTTTGGAGCTGCTGTTAGCAGCGTCAGACGTTTTTTTTTTGCAGCTGCAGAACGCCCATCCATGTTATTCTATGGCCTCATGCACACATAGAGCTTTTAGGAGCTCCAAGTGGCATAGGCGTTTTACAGCTCCAAAAAAAACCCAGGAACTGTGCCTTCTGGAGCTGCAGCGTCAAGCTGTAAAAATGTCTGACGCTGCTAAAGGCTGAATAACGTTGCTTAACGTGCGTTAAGCCACGTTATACGTTTTTTTTTTCTTCCATTCAAAATCAATGGTTCCCTATGGGAGCCTATTGATTTGAATGGAAGTCGCACCGCAAGTCGGATCAGGATAATCCGACTTGCGGCGCGACTTGCGCTGTGAGAATCTTGAGGGGGAACTCCACGTCAAAATGGGGAAAAAAACGGTGTGGGGTTCCCCCCCCCAGGTTCCAAACCAGGCCCTTCGGGTCTGGTATGGAATTTGAGGGTAGCCCCACGCCGAAAAAAAGGCGTGGGGTTCCCCCCAAAATCCATACCAGACCCTTATCCAAGCATGCAGCCCGGCATACCAGGAAAGGGGAGGGGACGAGCGAGCGGCCCTACCCCCCCTGGATTATACCAGGCCACACGCCCTCAACATGTGGGGGGTTGGGTGCTTTGCAGGGAGGGCTCTGCACCCCCCACCTCAAAGCACCTTGCCCCCATGTTGATGAGGACAAGGGCCTCATCCCCACAACCCTGGCCGGTGGTTGTGGGGGTCTGCGGGCAGGGGGCTCAACTGAATCTGGAAGTCCCCTTTAACAAGGGGGCCCCCCAGATCCCGGACCCCCTCCCTATGTGAATGGGTATGGGGTACACTGTACCCCTACCCATTCACCCCATAAAAGGCAGTGTGTGTAAATAACGACAGGAGACGTTTTGGAAAGTTTATTAAAAATCTTCATCCCGTCTTCTCCCTCTCCGGTCTTCTGCTCTTTTGCTGTCCTCACTTCTTGTCTTCTCCTCTCCGGTCTTCTGCTCTTTTGCTGTCCGCTCTTGTCTTGTCTTCTTCTCTCCGGTCTTCTGCTCTTTTGCTGTCGGCTCTTCTTCTTCCTCCGGACGTCATCTGTGACACAAGGGGGCGGGGTCTCCCGATGACGTCATCTGGCGGTCACGCCCCTAATGGCTATATAATAAGCTGCAGAGACCGGAGACCGGCATAATCGCCAGAGACGTCGTCTGAGGAGGACCGGAGGAAGAAGAAGAGCCGACAGCAAAAGAGCAGAAGACCGGAGAGAAGAAGACAAGACAAGACAAGAGCGGACAGCAAAAGAGCAGAAGACCGGAGAGGAGAAGACAAGAAGTGAGGACAGCAAAAGAGCAGAAGACCGGAGAGGGAGAAGACGGGATGAAGATTTTTAATAAACTTTCTAAAACGTCTCCTGCCGTTATTTACACACACGCTGCCTTTTATGGGGTGAATGGGTAGGGGTACAGTGTACCCCATACCCATTCACATAGGGAGGGGGTCCGGGATCTGGGGGCCCCCTTGTTAAAGGGGGCTTCTAGATTCCGATGAGCCCCCTGCCCGCAGACCCCCACAACCACCGGCCAGGGTTGTGGGGATGAGGCCCTTGTCCATATCAACATGGGGGCAAGGTGCTTTGAGGTGGGGGGGTGCAGAGCCCCCCCTGCCCCAAAGCACCCACACCCCCCCATGTTGAGGGCGTGTGGCCTGGTATGATCCAGGGGGGGTGGGGCCGCTCGCTCGTCCCCTCCCCTTTCCTGGTATGCCGGGCTGCATGCTTGGATAAGGGTCTGGTATGGATTTTGGGGGGGGACCCCACGCCGTTTTTTCGGCGTGGGGCTACCCTCAAATTCCATACCAGACCCGAAGGGCCTGGTTTGGAACCTGGGGGGGAACCCCACGCCATTTTTTTCCCCATTTTGGCGTGGAGTTCCCCCTCAAGATCCTAACAGCGCAAGTCGCGCCGCAAGTCGGATCATCCTGATCCGACCTGCGGTGCGATTTCCATTCAAATCAATAGGCTCCCATAGGGAACCATTGATTTTGAATGGAGGCAGAAAAAACGCTGCTAACAGCTACTGTGGCCAAACGTGCAATAACGCTAATGGAAAAAGCTACTGAAAGCACGTTTTTACAGCTGCTGTTTGCCGGCGTCAAGTAAACGGCTTTGGAGCGTGTTTTTATGACGCCCTGTGTGCATGGAGCCTTAAAAGAATAAAATGTAGCCACAAGAATAAAAAGTTTATTGCTTGAAAATACAATAGTAATCAAACAGTAAACCTGTAAAAAATATAAAATGCAAAATCCTGCAAACAGGAATTTAAAATGCAACATACAACTGAACATTGTAGCAGCCAATCGGCCCATGGATCTGTTAATTTTACCAGCTATTATGCCAGTATCGAGGCCGATATCTGATCTTAATATCGGATTGGTGCATCCCTAATTCTAACTGTATGGGGGTGTGGCTTCTGAGATGACCATAGAGACCTGTGATCCTATATAGAATGATCACATGAGCTCTGTTATCATTCCAGGAGAATGGTCAGCTGTGTTTACAACAGCTGACCGTCCTTCTCTCTATGCGGGGAACGACCGAGAGTGTCAGGCGGCAATCTGAGCCGCCTGACACATGCATCGGTCGGCTTCCTTGCTGACGAGCGGGGGCAGGAGCATGCCAGTGTAACGTTAAAAAAACCCTACCTCGTGAAAATTCTCTACCGTCGTCACTTCCTGTCATATACGTAATGGAACAGCTGAGCAGCTTAGCAGTGCGCATGTTCACAGCTCCGGATACGTCATTGAACAGCTGAGGAGCTTAGCAGTGCGCATGCTCACAGCTCCGGATACGTCATTGAACAGCTAAGGAGCTTAGCAGTGCGCATGCTCACAGCTCCGGATACGTCATTGAACAGCTGAGGAGCTTAGCAGTGCGCATGCTCACAGCTCCGGATACGTCATTGAACAGCTGAGGAGCTTAGCAGTGCGCATGCTCACAGCTCCGGATACGTCATTGAACAGCTGAGGAGCTTAGCAGTGCGCATGCTCACAGCTCCGGATACGTCATTGAACAGCTGAGCAGCTTAGCATTGTGCATGCTCGGAGGGTAGGGAATTTTCACGGTAGTGTGTTGTAACGTTACACCGCCTCAGCTGTTGCGGCGGTTACATTAAAACAGCTCCGCTGCAACATGAATCATCTCTGCTCCTATCCCTGTCAATTCCCTGATCTCGGCTACTAAATGTAAAAGCGGCGGCGGGTGTATGAAAATATAAATCACAGAGCCGAGATCTCCGTGATTTATATTTTCATACACCCGCTGCTTTTACACTCTGTCATTGAACAGCTGAGCAGCTTAGCAGTGCGCATGCTCACAGCTCCGGATATGTCATTGAACAGCTGAGGAGCTTAGCAGTGCGCATGCTCACAGCTCCGGATACGTCATTGAACAGCTGAGGAGCTTAGCAGTGCGCATGCTCACAGCTCCGGATACGTCATTGAACAGCTGAGGAGCTTAGCAGTGCGCATGCTCACAGCTCTGGATACGTCATTGAACAGCTGAGGAGCTTAGCAGTGCGCATGCTCACAGCTCCGGATACGTCATTGAACAGCTGAGCAGCTTAGCATTGTGCATGCTCACAGCTCCGGATACGTCATTGAACAGCTGAGCAGCTTAGCATTGTGCATGCTCGGAGGGTAGGGAATTTTCACGGTAGTGTGTTGTAACGTTACACCGCCTCAGCTGTTGCGGCGGTTACATTAAAACAGCTCCGCTGCAACATGAATCATCTCTGCTCCTATCCCTGTCAATTCCCTGATCTCGGCTACTAAATGTAAAAGCGGCGGCGGGTGTATGAAAATATAAATCACAGAGCCGAGATCTCCGTGATTTATATTTTCATACACCCGCTGCTTTTACATTTAGTAGCCGAGATCAGGGAAGTCACAGGGGTAGGAGCGGAGATGACTCATATTGCAGCAGAGATGTTTTAATGTAACCGCCGCAACAGCTGAGGCGGTGTAACGTTGCAACACACTACCGTGAAAATTCCCTACCCTCCGAATATGCGCAATGCTAAGCTGCTCAGCTGTTCAATGACGTAGGTGCACCGGAAGTGACGAGGGTAGGAAATTTTCACGGGTATGGTTTTTTCACAGAACACCGACGCGCGCTCGCCCCCTAGCTCCTCCCAGGCAAATGATGTATGCATACATTGTTTTGCTTGGGAGAGCCACTCTGCCGCCGTATATATACAGTATGTGGTCGGCAAGTGGTTAACCTTTTCTACAACGTTTGTATAATACAGTTTATAACACTATACTCTCGTATCTTTGGATCAGATTGTATAGTCAAGGACTACATACATGATTTCAATGTGGCCCAGATGTTCTCCATTGTGTTGAGATCTGGACTTTAAACTGAAATGCTAATAAAGCCCTAGGTATGCTTGCCATGGTATGTGCGGTTTCCTTTTTTGTGATATTTTTCTCCACAATAGTGGTAATACGATACAGAGAAGCTGTAACACACCTGCTAAAGCTTTATGTATTCATAATGGGAGTATTGCATTCACTCATGCAGCGTTCCCTACGTGTTATTTTCGTGTACGGTGTTGCCATAGCAGTGGCGTCATCCTGACAATCCATCACATTACTTTCCTAGCACTTTCATTTGCATGCTCAGGCAGTTGCTGTGGTGTGTTTTTGTCTGTCTGTCTGTTTGTCTGTCTGAGTTGACACAACCTGGTGAATAAAGCTGGGCTCAGCTCCTACTAGTGAAACCCATTAGAAATGTATAACTCACCATTGTTTGTTTGGCGGCAGACACATACAGGTGCATTGTCAGGGGTGCCGCATGCAAGAACCAGGAGGAGACAGCCGGTGATGATGTGCGGCAGTGCATGCACTGCAGAGCACCCCAATCCCTCTGGGAGGCATGATGTGAGTATCTCAGGGGGCTGCAGGCATTTAGGACCTCATTCTTGCCTAGGCATGCATTCTGTAAGTGCCAGGAGAAGTCCCAAAAGAATAAAAAAATGAATGTCTGATTGTGTGTGTGTTTTTGGGGGAATTGACAACGGGACAGAGGACAGTTCCACTAAAGGCCCGATAAATGTACTATCCTAAAGGGCATGACTACTGGCAAATATCCCTCATCGTAATGTCATCTAATATGAGCAGGATCATGGAAAATCAAGGGTCTACAGCACAGATGTCAAACACAAGGCCTGGGGGCCAAATCCGGCCCGCCAGGCTACACCTCTCCTGCAGCTATGGCACCCCCCTCATCTCTGTCCCCCCACCGTGTTTTAGCAGTTGGCAGCAGAGAGGAGGATAGAACTCCTCTGCCAGATCTTGTGCTTCTTTATGCAGCAACACAGAGGCTCATGTTCAATGCCCCACACCGTCTCAGCAGTTATTAGCAGAGAGGACAGAACTGCTCCTAGAGATCCTGCACCTCTCTGTGGCTTGCCCTAGTCTCCGCCTCCCCTGGTCTCTGCATTCAGCACACTCTGGTCCGCCTCCAGACCCTGCATTCTCTGCTACACAGCACTGCCCCTAGCTTATTCCTGGCAGCAGCACATGGTAAGGGGGTGCACTGTGATTTGTGCATGCGCGCGGGAGCCCCCGTTAATGGCACTGAAGGAATGGCACAGGTGGCCGTTCCTTCAGAGCGCATGCGCCGATGATGCCATCGGCTGCATGCACTGTAAATATCTCCTAAACGGTGCAAGTTTAGGAGATATTTATAGCACCTATAGGTAAGCCTATAATAAGGCTTACCTATAGGTAAATGTAAAAAAAGTGGGTTTACAACCTCTTTAAAGGAGGGTAGGGTGCTCTGACATTTCCAGTGCTCTTGGGTTGGAGTATCTGTAGACCTCCAATACATCACAAGGCCTTCCTACTAAAATCAGATGCCTTGTAACATTCTGATGGCTTTTCTCAGAGCAAAAGGGTTCCGCTAGACCCAAAATTCCCCTGTCTAGTGGGGTTGAGATGGTCATGAAGACAAGAACAATTTGTGATATGTGGTCCCAGGCGGCCTCCTTGTAATTGATCCTCTAGACCTAGGGGTCTCCAAAATTTTGCGTACAAGGGCCACATTATGGGATTTACAAATCTTCATGGGCCGAAAATAAATAATTTGTTTTATGAAAGCATCTCCCTCACACCCAGGAGTGCCTAGAAGTCACATCCAGGAGTGCCTATCAAAGTCCACCCTCACATCCAGGAGTGCCCATCATTGAGACTGGGGGTGGGTCATGGCTTGTGGCCTGGCACTGGATGCACCAGCTGGTGTATTTTCATGGATAGTTGATGCATGCCAGATTAACCACTTCAGCCCCGGAAGGTTTGACCCCCTTCCTGATCAGGCCCTATTTTGCGATTCGGCACTGCGTTATTTTAACGGACAATTGCGCGGTCGTGCGATGCTGTACCCAAATAAAACTGATGTCCTTTTTTCTCACAAATAGAGCTTTCTTTTGGTGGTATTTGACCACCTGTGCAATTTTTTTTTTTGCTATAAACAAAAAAAAGAGTGATAATTTTGAAAAAAAACAATATTTTTTCATTCTGCTATAACATTCTCAAAAAAATGAAAAGTGTAAAAATCTAAATTTTTTTAACATTTTAGGCCAATTTGTTTTCTGCTACATATTTTTGGTAAAAAAAAAAAAATCGCAATTGGTGTATTTTGATTGGTTTGCGCAAAAGTTATCGCGTCTATTAACGACGGGAAAGATTTATGTCATTTTTTTTTTTTTTTTTTTTATTCTTTTACTAGTAATGGCAGCGCTCTGCGATTTTGCGGGACTGTGACATTGCGGTGGACAGATCGGACCCCTAGCTGACATTTTTGACACTTTTTGGGGACCAGTGACATTACTACAGTAATCAGTGCTAAAAATATGCAGTGTGACTGTAATAATGACACTGGCAGGGAAGGGGTTAACACTGGGGGTGATCAAAGGGGTTAAATGTGAGGCTATATGCTTACTGACTGTATGTGTGTGTGAGGGGGGAGGTTCTGTGACAGGCACAGAGAGATCAGGGTTGTAGCTTAGTTGAAACTGCTGATCGTCCCCTGCCTGTCTCACAGAAGATCCGCCTGCTTTGTTTACATAAGCAGGCGGGTCTTCTCTCCGTTTCCCGGATGATCGCGGAAGGACAGCGGCAATCGCCGCTGCTCCTCCCATGGCCCGACTCCCGCTGTGTCTAAACACAGTGGGAGCGTGGCTCCGGTAGCGCACGCGCGCGCCACTGAAGCCACATGCACTCCAGTCACGTAGTATTACGTGAGTGGACACAGCCAAGCGGCCCTGCCACAGTAATATTACGGTGGGTGGTCGGCAAGTGGTTAAATCTTGTAGTTGGCCAGATTCGGAGACCTTTGCTCTAAGCGGTGATATCTCTGGTGCAGTAGGTTTATCTGCTACACATTGGTCATCATAATATCTCTTCCATGTTGTTTTGAGGACACTTGTTGGGTATGAGCTCCATAAAACATCCTTGTATTTCTCTGTATGATGTGTGTCCTCACAACCAACCGGCATTTAATCTGTTTACACAATTATGTGATCACACTCTTGTAAGCGATGATTTGTTGTTTGTATGGCGTTGTAGATATCGGAGAACAAAGTACATGCTGGGTTGTAGTTGTAATTTCTTCCCTCGGGGTCATGATTTATTGTTTAATCCATTATTCAGTCCTTCCTGATTATTTCCATGCAGGATTTTGCTTGTAGAGGAATGCAAAGAAACTGGTTTGATATAGGTGCGTGTCTGAGCAGGGCCTTCTAATACGGCCAGGCTCCGTCATGTACAGCTTAATGTTTGCTGTAATCCTTGACATGTTAAAACGTTGACTTCTTACTACCATTCATTTATACTCTGTCAACTCCTTTTGTACAAATAGTGATCTTTTGGCAGATACCAGAAAGATTGGATACCTGGTCACCCTCTGTGTATTTGTAGATCATTGGAGGCATGCTATAGTCTGTTCCTGATGACCAACATTTCTGTGTATTATTTCACACATTCACGTTTTAGATCTTTGTTATTTTAATCTGATTGCCATTCATTTTATCAATAATTTAATTTGTACCATTAGCAATTGCTTAAAGTAAAGCCACCACCATACGTTACACAAACACATTCGTACAAACTGAACTAAATTTCACTGTATGCTTTTAAAAAGATCAACTCCTGCATCATCAGCTCCATCTAGTGGCCAAAACAGGGTATAGTTTTATGAAATGCCGCAAAGAATAAATATACCACAAATTACCATTAGAGGGAGCAGATGATACAGAAGCTAATCTATTCAAAAACATATGGTGAGGTTTCGTTCAGCTTTCATGAATGTTTCTGATAAATACCGTAGACCCCTTAGTGGGTGTCACTGGCGGTAGTTCCTTCATTTCATACAATATGGTGGTTAAAGGTTCCAGGGGGAACAAGGCTTTAAGAAGGAAGGTGCTATAGGCAGTGGGCCCACCATAGGAATTACATCCTGCTAATTTCTCAAGTAAACAGTCCTGGTGAATGGAGGAAACACAAGTTTTTACCCATTTACTGCTTTTCTGGTGGACAGTGTCCACTCTGCTCCTTCAAATATTGATATTTTGGCAGATACTATAAAGATTAGGAAACTGGTAACCCTCCGTATATTTGTAGATCATTGAAGGCATGCACATAGAATTCTTGTAGATGATTGTTCATGTATATTATTTCACACATTCACACTGGATAAATCTGTATTGGATCTTTGCTGTTAGCGAACAACAGGCCAAGAAAACTATTTATTTGGTGAAAGAACTCAGCATTCTCTGACACTATCCAGGAGTGCCTATCAAAGTTACATCTAAGATCTAGGAGCGCCCATCAGAATCCCCCTCACATCCAAGAGTGCCCATCAGAATCCCCCTCACATCCAAGAGTGCCCATCAGAATCCCCCTCGCATCCAAGAGTGCCCATCAGAATCCCCCTCGCATCCAAGAGTGCCCATCAGAATCCCCCTCGCATCCAAGAGTGCCTATCAGAATCCCCCTCGCATCCAAGAGTGCCCATCAGAATCCCCCTCGCATCCAAGAGTGTGCCCATCAAAATACTCCTCACATCCTCACATCCAAGAGTGCCCATCAAAATCCTCCTTACATCCAACAGTCCCCATTAGAATCCTCTTCGTATCCAGGAGTCCCCATTAGAATCCTCTTCGTATCCAGGAGTCCCCATTAGAATCCTCTTCGTATCCAGGAGTCCCCATTAGAATCCTCTTCGTATCCAGGAGTCCCCGTCGGAATCCTCTTCGTATCCAGGAGTCCCCGTCGGAATCCTCTTTGTATCCAGGATTGGTATCAGGACATTATCCCCCAGGCAATATCCCCCCGGAAAACATCCACCTGGACAAAGGGTGAGGGTTGGGGTTAGAGGGGGGATATTGTCTAGGGGGATTATGTCCAGGGGGGATGTTTCCGGGGGGGATATTGTCCTAGAATCCCAGGAGTCCCCGTCGGAATCCTCTTTGTATCCAGGAGTCCCCGTCGGCATCTTCTTTGTATCCAGGAGTCCCCGTCTGCATCTTCTTTGTATCCAGGGGTCCCCGTCGGCATCCTCTTTGTATCCAGGGGTCCCCGTCGGAATCCTCTTTGTATCCAGGGGTCCTCGTCGGAATCCTCTTCTTATCCAGGAGTCCCCGTCGGAATCCTCTTCTTATCCAGGAGTCCCCGTCGGAATCCTCTTCGTATCCAGGAGTCCCCGTCGGAATCCTCTTCGTATCCAGGAGTGGTATCAGGACACTATCCCCAGGCAATATCCCCCTGGAAAACATGCCCCTGGACATAGGGTGAGGGTTAGGGTTAGACGGGGGATATTGTCTAGGGGGATTATGTCCAGGGGGGATGTTTCCAGAGGGATAATGTCCGGGGGATATTGTCCGGGGGGATATTGTCCTAGAATCCCAGGAGTCCCCGTCGGAATCCTCTTTGTATCCAGGGGTCCCCGTCGGAATCCTCTTCGTATCCAGGGGTCCCCTTTGGAATCCTCTTCTTATCCAGGAGTCCCCGTCGGAATCCTCTTCGTATCCAGGAGTCCCCGTCGGAATCCTCTTCGTATCCAGGAGTGGTATCAGGACACTATCCCCCGGCAATATCCCCCTGGAAAACATCCCCCTGGACATAGGGTGAGGGTTAGGGTTAGACGGGGGATATTGTCTAGGGGGATTATGTCCAGGGGGGATGTTTCCGGAGGGATAATGTCCGGGGGATATTGTCCGGGGGGATATTGTCCTAGAATCCCAGGAGTCCCCGTCGGAATCCTCTTTGTATCCAGGAGTCCCCGTCGGAATCCACTTTGTATCCAGGAGTCCCCATCATGGGGGCTGTTCTTGACAGGAACATGGATCTTGTGAAAACTGACCATTTCAGTGCAGAGGCCCAATGGATTTTTCGAAGGGAGTCTACGACACTGATGCTGGGGGGATTGCTTTCACAAAGAAGCTGTCTCTTTCCCTGAATGGGCTGGGTGCCAGTGTTACTTTTGTAACAGTGTTTAAATTAATTTCACAAGTTAAAAAGAAAAGATTAGCTCAAGGTACTTTGCTTACCTTCGGCGAGATGTGTCCCTTGTGCTGTTGTGATTCCCTTTTGCAAAAATCTTCCTCCTCTGATACCCCCAAATCTGCCACTGTAAACTTCTTTTATGGCAGGGGTTGGTAGAACTGAGGTGCTGTGACAGGCATCATCATGAATGCCAACTATGCCCGCATTTTTCACCCAGCTTCTTCATTCATAGAAGCCGCACCACATCGTCTATGAATAAAACAGGAGCTATGAATAGAGCAGATAACCCTATCAATCATCCACCCCTCTTCTATTCATAGATTCTGTTTTATTTATAGAAGCTCTAGTACAGCTTCTATGAATGGAGGAGAGGGGCAGAAAGGGCTGGTTGGTTTCTCTTAATGAGTAGTACCTGTCAGAGCTCTGTCAGTTCTGTTAACCCCCCCTGCACTGAAAGATTAGGGCAGCAGGGTTCATTGGAGGAGAGAGATTTCAGCCAAAGGAGGACACGGTAGCACAAGAGAGACAACGTTCTGAAGTACTGTCTTTGTGCAGTTTTGTTTTTATTTTTCGATAAACTTAGACTTTGCATCTGCAGCTTTTATTACATGAATTCCTTTTCTTCCATGAAGGTCCTTGTTCCGGCACTCCCTAGTATGGTATGATGGCTGTCTCCTAAATGTGCTCCAGCGTGCTCACCCAGTCACATGTATCCCAAGATTAAACTTCAAGTAACTGACACACATTTTACAGGCTTGGTCCACCGTTATTACCAGGGGCTGGCCCAGAACAAAGCTGGAGAAAGTACGTGTAGGCAGGAAGTTGCACTGTATCGTGATGCTTGACAAAATGCATTTACATGGGACCTAAAGGTAGACCTTTGCTCTTAGCATTCATCCCGGAATGATATTGCCAGAAAAGGTCTTTCAAAAAATTTGCTAAAATCCCTTAAAATGTTTGAAGCTCACCTAGGTTATTGGTTTTGATTTCATTAAAACTGAAGTTTGACTTTAACATTCTGTTTACATTTGATGAACCATTAGGATATCCATTGTGTCTCATGCTGCCAGTCCCAATCATTTTAGGCTGGATAGAGAAGCTAATTGGCCATGTCTTTACTGCCAATGATTCACCAGCTTTTCTGTAACAAGACCTGGCACAACGCATGTCCCTCAAGCGGTGATGTTATTAGGTGTCTTTGTTTTGTCTTGTCCAGAAATGATTTTTTGATTTGGAACGTTGTGTAATTATAAAGTTGGAACCTCGGTGAGGACGCTTGGCTTCCTAGCTTCTGCAAATCTGATTTCTAAAGCCATGGGGTTTTCTCTGTATCTGTATACAAAATGAAAATATAAGCCCAACTCCACATTTACAATTTAATAAAAAAAATAGGTTGCCTGGATATATGAGAAAAAAAATGCAGTTTTTGCCGAAATACTCCTCTTTTTGTCCCCCTGAAATCCATTGCCAGTCCTCTTCCAGGTGGAATAACGTCCAGCACAGCCTTTTCCAACCAGGGTGCCGCGGCACCCTGGTGTGCCTTTTGGGTTCTTCAGGGGTGCCTTGGCAAAATGCCTAAAAATAGCCACAAATCTAAATTGCAGCACATTATGCCGGCGGCTCTTTACTACCCTTCCCTGAGCTGCGGGAGAAATTTGGACTTCCATCTCGGATGTTGTTTAGGTACCTACAGCTGCGACATGCGTTGCAGGCGCAGTTTCCGGCTCCAATAGACATTGCCCCTCATAGAGTGGAGAGGTTCCTGACCACACGCAATGCGAACAAGATTTTATCTTCTGTCTACCTCCGCCTTACGTGTGGTCAACCGGATGGGGATCCATCCCTGTTCGGGCGCTGGCGTCAGGATGTTCCTGCTCTTCTTGAGGATGACTGGGGTCCTGCAATTCAGCAATACCTGCCCACAATGAACTCGGCCAGGGATAGGTTCATCTAACTAAAATTTCTGCATAGGGCGTATTACACCCCCCAGCGCTTGGCTAGGATCTACCCTTCGTGCTCTGAGCTGTTTCCTAAGTGTCAGCAGGCGGTTGGAACCTTCTTTCATGTGGTATGGGACTGTCCGGGGATCCAGGAGTACTGGAGGGAGGTGGTGACTGAAATAAGTGCTGTGACAGCCGTACAGGTGCCCCTTGACCCTAGGATACTCCTTTTGGGCATGGGTGGTTTGGTAACGCAGGCCAAATATCTAAAGTTGTTGTTACTGTTCTATTTGTCTTTCTATGCCAGGAAGGCTCTGTTGCGGAGCTGGGGGGCTCTTCCGACGGTTGCCCACTGGCGGGCGTTGGTGGACTCGGCCCTCCCGTTGTATAAACGAACTTATATGGGACGTTAATGCCCACAGAAGTTTGGGAAGATATGGGATCCATGGCTTGGGGCTAGGTCCCTGCAGATCTACATCCCTGGGACTTATCTTGGTGGCGGGGATGAAGCTCTACTCCTTCATGTTCCTGGGCGATGTATGGGTTATTATTCCCCGTTGAGGGGGGGGGGTGACTCGGCGGTGTCGCCCTCCGGCCTCGGTCCTCTGCCCCGACACCCGCTCCTCCCTGAGAGGTCCTGGGCTTCGTTGGCTTTGGGACTTGGTTAATGCTGGGTTTTACTTATATCTGATGCTCTGTAACAACGTCATATGCTAGTTCCTGTTGTTTGCACTATATACTTGCATTTGTGCACATGCTATAGATTTCTACTGTCTAGTCTCCTTTTTTGAATAATGTACCTTGTTGGTTGTGTTTAATATTTTACTGTTTTTTATCAATAAAACTTTTCTGTTAAAAAAAATAAATAAAAAATTGCCACAAATCGCACAAAAATTGCCAGCAAGGCAGCCTTTTTGTTACTCAAATGCAGAAGTTTTATTGTGCAGCATTATAACTTTGGGCACCATGCGGACCAGTCACTGGCATCCTAACAACAACATCATATGAGAAGGATGGACATCAGGAACCTGTACAGCATCCTTGTTTGCCCCTCTCTTGCTCCAGTCTCTCAGTAATGGGGTCATGTTTTCAAAGACAAGGAGAAAAAGTCAGGGAGAAGATATGCTAGAATACAAGCCAATACCAATGTGCAAAGATGGAGGAACAAATCCCCTCTAATATTGGGTTGCCCAGGTGTGTAGATGCTGCTGCGATATGTAAAACTATTAGTTTCGTTTTTTACATTTTAGAATGGGGTGCCTCAAGATTGTGCAGAATTTATAAGTGTGCATTGTCTGAAAAAAGTTTGAGAAGCACTGGTCACTTGTGAGGCCAGGGAGTCCTGACCACAACCTTATCATGGCGGCCGGGGATCAAAGTATGGTAGTTATACTTCCTTCCATCAGTGCAGTTCTATGCAGTTTTAATTCCTGCCCATCACGTCTGCCAAGGAAGAGGAGGAATGACCCAGGGCACAATGTTTCCAGGATATGTATAATATATAAAAAAAAAAAGGAGCTCTCATTTCTAGGCTCTGGATAGAGTAGGGGACTTGTCAGGCTTGTTTGCTTTCTTTGGCCCTATCGTCTCCACAGCAGGAAATGAGATGAAATCTCCTTAACGGGAACACTTTGACAATAAAAGCACATTGTGTTAAGGGTAAAGGAAGGATAAAAGGCTTTCTTTATATTTTCATTGCTGTCTGACTCCCCATTGGTCACAGGACAACATTGTCACCAGAGCAGGAAGTGAAAGGACAGGTTTTATAAAAGTATAAATGAAGTGAGTTTTTTTTTTTTTTTTTCAGTTTTGGGTAAAGTTGAGAGCAGTGTTAATTTTGGCAGCAAATTTCAATTTAGTTTTAGTCTTAGTCTTAGGACTAAAATGGCATTTTAGTTTTAGTCCCATTTTAGTCTTCTGCAAGTGTTTTAGTTTTAGTCGTATTTAGTCGACTAAAACTCCAGTACATTTTAGTCGACTAAAACATCTTACATTTTAGTCGACTAAAACTCATTTTAGTCATCTAAATGGGCATGGTCAGGTCAGAGAGGAGGCCTGTAATGCTGATCACAGTGCTGCTCAGAGTGCTGGATGGGGGTCTCAGGTTTAAGGGTGGTCTCTGGTCTGACTCTGAACTGAAGTTGTTGAACAGGATGGGCCGGGCGGGCCTCAGCGGCCTATATGCAGCACACAGTCCTGGATGGATGGCGGAATCGGATGCCAGTGGTGACTGGTGAGTGGTTTGAGGGGACTCAGGGAGGCAGTAATAGCTGGCCTGGCTGTTAACTCACAGTGGGTGCTCTGCTCTGGATGTGGTTTTGGCCGGGTGCTAGTGCTGTGTGATGAGTCGGGCCTGGCTCGTCTGGCTGTAGTGCTGCAGTGCTCTGGTGAGGTCAGGTGACTGGTCTCGAGTCGACTCTCTTGTAGTAGTCCACTCCTCACGTCGGACGTCACGGGGAACGCCACGCCAGACGCCACACAGGTGGAGCTCCGTGAAAACCGGAAGTTGGGTAAACGTCCCTGCCTCACATTCTTGTTTAGTTTTCGTTCGTTAAATAAAACTGATTTGATTTTCGTCATAGTTGTCACGCATGCTCCGAAACTGGTTGCCGCCCCCCTGCCCCCCCCCCCCCACGTCATCACATTCGTGCAGCCTTCAAGGAGCAGTTCATGCATGCTCCGAAACCGGTTACCGCCCCCCCCCCGCGTCATCACGTTCGTGCGGCCCTCCAGTGAGGTATGCGCTTCACCGCTGCCTCGATCACACTGAGTCCCCTGATTGGTTCTCCCCTCTCCCGGCTGCTGGCCAGCCTGGGATGGAAACACCGCGGACCCGGAAGGACACTGAGCTATGATAGACGCTTACACCTCCATGTAATTTCTTAATTATAATATGTGTCAATAAGATTATTTACATGCTCGGCCTAACAAAGAGCTGCCCTCGATGTAAGCGCTGCATTTGTGCATCTGTGCCATCCATACCAGTCCAGCGCCCATCAAATCTTTTTCTTTCTTCAGTATATTCGAATATAATTGATATTATTGTTTAAATTACAATAGTAAAATAAATATTTCATATTCTACTGTACACTACAAAGCTTGTCATTTATTTTAGTAAAAATATGCTGGGTGTAACATGGATTTTCTTCTTATTTAACATGTATACATAGACATTTCATGAAACATTAGGTCATGAATATTTACTTGGAAGTCATGGAAAAGTCATGGAGTTTTATTGGTAAAAATGTGTATGAACCCCGTGTCAGGTCTTTATTGTGGTCTGTGTCCCTGTTAGGGAGATTCATTCTCTCTATGGCCCCTTTCACATGGGTCAGACTCCGGTAGGAGTCCACCTGCTCAGCGAGGAATCTGTCTGCTGATCCCCACTGAGCACGTAGGTGGCTTGTCCTTGTCCCCTCTGCTTACTAGGTCACTAGGTACATGATCCGGTGCAGCAGTGCCACCTTCCCCCCTGTATATGAAAGGTATACGGTTGGCAAGTGGTTTCTAGGCTGCTTGTACTCCTGATGGTAATGGTGGAGGAGCACAGTAAAGGTGGGTTTGTGCTGCTTGGCCTTTTGTTGATTTTCTGGGTTTGTGTGCTCTGATAAAAGAATTTCAATTTAATGAGAAGTTGCCAGACACCCCTCTTCTATCCTGTATAGCCACATTTTAAAGTGTAATGTAAACCCCAAACAATTAACTTGTCTTATTTGCTCGATTTCGGTCTATAACATACAGTGCCTTGAAAAAGTATTCATACCTCCTTGAAATTTTCCATATTTCGTCCTGTTACAACCAAAAATGTAAATGCATTTTATTGGAATTTTATGTACTGGACCATGGTTTCTCAACCAGGGTTCCTCCAGAGGTGGTTCCTTGGGCAATGAGTATATTCTGCCTCCCAGATAAGTTCCCACTGACACCATTGATCTTTTTAGCTATCTAGAAGGAAGTAATTCTTCACAATGACTACCAGTGTAAGGAGCATTCTTCCCACTGACCATCACACTAATGTATCATTTGTAGATGTAGTCATTTTTAGTCATAGAGTTGTAGATGTAGTCATTTTTAGTCATAGAGTTGTAGATGTAGTCATTTTTATCAAGGGTTCCCTGAAACCTGAAAGTTATTTTTTAAGTGTTGGAAAGGTTGAGAGACAGTCATAGACCAACACAAAGTGGCACATAACTGTGAAGTGGAAGTAAAATGATAAATGGTTTTAAACATTTTTTTACAAATAAATATGTGAAAAGTGTGGCGTGCATTTGTATTCAGCCCCCCTGAGTCTATACTTTGTAGAACCACCTTTCTCTGCAATTACAGCTTCAAGTCTTTTTGGGTATTTCTCTACCAGCTTTGCACATCTAAAGAGTGACATTTTTGCCCATTTAGCTCAAGCTCTGTCAGGTTGGATGGAGAGTCTTGTCACAGATTCTCAATTGGATTTAGGTCTGGACTTTGACTGGGCCTTTATAACACATGAATATGCTTTGATCTAAACCACATGTGTCAAACACGAGGCCCACGGGCTAAATGCGGCCCTTCAGGCCATTTTATGTGGCCCTGGCACCTCTCCTGCAACTACAGCAACCCCCTCATCTCTATCCCCACCTTGTCTCAGCATTTCGCAGCAAAGAGGAGGACAGAACTCCTCATACCGATTCTATGCAGCTGCAGCACTCCCTCATCTCTGCCTCCCCTGGTCTCAGCATTCAGCAAACTCCAGCCCTCCTCTTGTCCTCCTCCCAGACCCTGCACTTTCTGCTTCCCAGCTCCATCCATAGCTTCTTCCAGGCAGCAGCACAAGGTAAATGGGGTCTACTGTAAGGTAGGTGGGGGGCTTTTGACCTCTGATAGCGGGGGGCTCTTGACATCTGATGTAAGCGGGGAGTAGGGTGATCTGGACATAGTCTTACAGATACATCAGGCCCTTTGAGGGCAACCATAATGGATGCGGCCCGCAATGAAATGGAGTTTGACACCCCTGATCTAAACCATTCCATTGTAGCTCTGGATGTATGTTGAGGGCCGTTGTCCTGCTGGAAGGTGTACCTCCGCCCCAGTCTCAAGTCTTTTGCAGAGTCTAAGGCTGGGTTCACACTAGTGCGAATTGGTTTTCTTCTAAGATTGCCCTGTATTTGGCTCCATCCATCTTCCCATAAACTCGGACCAGCTTCCCTGTCACTGCTGAAGAAAACATCCCCACAACATGATGCTGCCACCACCATGGACGGTGTGTTCAGGGGGATGTGCAGTGTTGGTTTTCTGCCACACATAGCGTTTTGCTTTTACGCCAAAAAGTTCAATCACTGCGGCTCTGGTCAATCAGATGGCCGGATGCCGCGATCCCGGAAGACGGGCGACTGGACATGTCGCCCGTCATACAGGTAAGCAGACGGCACGGCGGCGGCTCGTTCTTAGGTAAGTATTTCATAATGAGCTAGTATGCGATGCACACTAGCTCATTATGCGTTTCCCTTGCAGGTTGCAAAAAGAAAAAAAAAATGTTTTTGGGGTTTACAACCTCTTTAACTCTTCATCCCCTTGTGAAAAGTTGTACATATGGCATGGCCAAAATTATCTGAAAAACGAGCTGTAATATATAATTACATAATCATTTTGTTTTTGAATTTGGATACTTTTTGTCTAACAAGACACAGACAAAAAGGAAAGTTAACTATGACTGATCTAAAAGGGTAATTCATTTTCTTTTCCATATGTACTCGGTTCTCGAAAAAAGGATTTAAAAAAAAAAAAATATATATTTTTTTTTTTCTTCCCATCCTAAAATTTAAAACATCTCATTTCATTGCACTGGCTTTCTTTTTACAGTTCCCGGTTTAAGCATAATTGTGTTGAAAACCGAGACTGAGTAATAAAACGCAATATAAAATGTATGTCTGGGTAAAATGAAATGAAAAAAAAATATACATGCAGTACATGCAGATCTCCGCATGTTTTATCATTTTAAATACTTGAATCCCCAGGCCCTTTCCTCCCTAAATCCCCTTGAGTCCTAGAATGTTGTTATTTTTCAGCAGTGTCTCCGTTCCTCACATTATACCTTCTAGACGTTGAAGTCTACCCTAACATATTATACATGGAATTTCTTCAGAACAGACCAGGTTTTAATTTGCAAGCAATTTTAGGATTTATATATTTTCGCCTGTGTTTTTTTATTGGGATTAAATAGTACAAATTTTTCCAGTACATTTACATAATTTGTTTGCTATATATATATATATATATATATATATATATATATATATATATATATATATATAATATTACAACATGTAATCAAAGTCTCCCAATTAAAATGATATCATGTTAGTGCTGCTTTATGTAAGGCAAACATAATCCTTTATTTTTTTTTTTTTTTAGGAGAACTTTTCATGCTTACCTCCTCTGTGCAGTTGGTTTTGCACAGGGCAGCCCGGATCCTCCTCTTCTCAGGTCCCTCTTTGCTGCTCCTGGCCCCTCCCTCCTGTTGAGTGCCCCCACAGCAAGCAGTTTGCTATGGGGGCACCCAAGCCGAGTCACAGCTCCGTGTATCCTTCAGACACAGAGCTACAGTTGGGCCCTGCCCCCTCTCTCACCTGATTGGCTAACTGATGTTGACAACAGCAGGAGCCAATGGCTCTGTGGCTGTGTACCAGCCAATCATGAGGGAGAGTCTCGGACAGCCGAGGGACTCATGAACAACACTGGATAGAGAGGGGGCTCAGGTAATCATACCTGATTGGCTAACTGACTTTGATTGACAGCCGTGGGAGCCAATTTTAAAAATAACAAACATGTCATACTTACCTGCTCTGTGCAGTTGGTTTTGCACAGAGAAGCCCAGATCCTCTTCTTATTGGGTCCCTCCTCTGAGCTCCTGGCCCCTCCTTCATGTCAAGTGCCCCACAGCAAGCATCTTGATATGTGGGCACCCGAGCCGAGCTGCAGCTCTATGGGCCCATTAAGACACAGAGCTGCGGCTCGGCCCCGCTCCCTCTCTCTCCTGATTGGCTAACTGACTTTGATTGACAGCCGTAGGAGCCAATAGCGCAGTGGCTGTGTCCCAGCCAATCAGGAGGGAGAGTCCCTGACAGCCAAAGGAATCATGAACATCGCTGGACAGAGGGGGCTCAGGTAAGTATTAGGGAGTGCTGGGGAGTCTGGTTCCCACAGAGGGCTTTTTATCTTAACCACTTCAGCTCCAGGAGGTTTTACCCCCTTAATGACCAGGCCATTTTTTGCGATTTGGCACTGCGTTACTTCCACGAAAAATTGCAGGGTCGTGCGACGCTGTACCCAAATACAATTGATGTCCTTTTTTTCCCCACAAACAGAGCTTTCTTTTGGTGGTATTTGATCACCTCTGCGGTTTTTAGATTTTGCACTATTAACAAAAAAAGAGCGACAAATTTTGAAAAAAACACCATATTTTTTTACTTTCTGCTATAAAACCTTCCCAATAAAAAAATAAAAAAAAAACCTTTTTGAAAACGCCCACATTCAGGGTGAAACGCGTTGACGTATTTCCGGCGTGGAGCCACGCAATGTCACTTCCGGTCGGGCTTCCTGGATTCTGTGGAACGCACGCCAATTGCGGCGTTCCTGTCTGTATTCTATTGCGAATTCAACTTATCCTTTTGTAAGTACAATTTAAGGCTTTGGGGGACAATAAACTATCTTGGACGTATTACACTATTGGCCCCTCTTTTCATTCACATGTATCGGGATATATGAATTACATCCCATTGGAGCAATCCCATCAGCGGTTTTCCTTACTAATTTGGAGGAAATACTGGAGCTCGGACATCACAAGTCCCATCAGTTTTTGTCAAAACGCGGATATATTTACAGTGTGGTGAGTAGGGGACCTGGAGGGTCACTCATGAGAGCACTTTGTATATCTGGAAGGATTTGCACCCGAGCACCTTTATTTATTATCTGCACTGGAGAAAAAAGATTTGCACTTGAGCACTTTAATTATACTACACGTATTTATATGAGAGACTTTTACAATAATTTATTATTATTTATATATTAAATCTGTCATTGTTTATATCAATTTTTACTATTTATACATCATTGGTTGATTACTAGCGCTGTTTAATAATTTTACACATTACTACAGTGATCAGTGCTAAATAATATGCACTGTTACTGTATAAATGACACTGGCAGGGAAGGGGTTAATACTGGGGGTGATCAAAGGGGTTAAATGTGTACCTAAATGTGCTTACTGACTGTGTGAGGGGGAAGGGCTCTGTGACAGGCACAGAGAGATCTCTCCCTGCCTGTCTGACAGAAGACTCGCCTGCTTTGTTTACATAAGCAGGCGGGTCTTCTATCAGTTTATCTTACGATCCCGGGAGGCCGGTGGCAATCGCCGCCGCTCCTCTCGCAGCCCGCCTCCCGCTGTGTCTAAACACAGTGGAAGCATGGCTCCGGTGGTGCGCGCACGCCGCTCAGACCTTGTGCCCGAAATCACGTGATTTTGTGCAGCCTAGCCGCCGTTCCGCAGTAATAGTACCGTGGGCGGTCGGCAAGAGGTTAATGCATAGAATGCATTAGGTTAAAAACCTTCTGACTTTACAGCTCCTTTAGTTCCCCTTTCAGTGATACATTGCAACCCACGTAGGGGAAAAAATATTTGAAGTAAATTCTTTGCAGAGCTAAAAGATTAAGTTGGGTTGACAAGGGCACAAATTAGCATGACGGCGACTTTCAATAGGTTTGCAATTGCTGTCAATGCAAATGACATTGCATTCCATTTTCTGGGCATTGAATACTTGAACTCAAATGTCATCCTGAACGACCGACATCATTGTTGCGACCTGGAGATATATATATTTAACATTTTTTAAAGCTTTTGTTTTTGCATTTTTTGCATGCTTTTATTGACTTCGCGGAGGGTTTGTCAGGCTAGGACTTTGCTGTGATTGTCAGGCAGTGATCTACTGCTGTAGGGCTTCTATAGCACACTCCTACTGATTGATGTGTTGAAACATTGGAAACTCAGGGCTACCATCAGGGGGGTTACTACCGGTACTCCTGTAGGGGGCCCGGGCACAAAGGGGGGGGGCCCCAAACAACAGGGGGATTGGTGGGGAGGACAATTGCAGAACGATGCCTTGTGTATCTCTCCCTCCAGCAGCTGAAAGCCGGTTTCTCCCCCTCTCCCTCCCACCAGGTTTCAGCTGCTGGAGAGATAGAAACAGACATGGTCAGATTCTGGGGATTTGGGGGGGGGGGGGGGTTAGGTGCTGCCCACCCAGACCTCTAGAGCAGTGAGAGGAGAAGTGGTGGAGAGAAGTGAGCCAGAGGAGGTGCGCTGGGTTATGCTCTCCCTCCTGTCACAACAATGCACGTTCATGCAGAACATGAGACAGGATCGCTCTTAGAATGCACACACGGAGTATTATTACCACCCCCCACCCACGTTTCCTGTGGCTGGGAGATGAGCAGCCTGCAGTAGTGGGACGGTAATCAAACTGTGTGTGTACAGTCCAATGCAATCTAAGAGCGATCCTGTCTCTGTGCTGCATGGACCAGTATTGCTCTGACAGGACAGTGCACCTCCTCCTGACTTTGTAGTGGTTTCCCCCTGTAGGGGGGGGGGGGGGGACCAGTTTACAGGAAAATTGTCCCCTGGGATGTTTGTGCAGGAGGGGGGATAGGCAGCTATCTGTGCTGGGAAGTGTAATGGGAATTTGGGGAGGATAGTTGCTAGAAGGAGGAAAAAGGGGGGTTTGGGGGGATTTGAGCCAGGAGTGGGGATTGGGGGGAATGTTTGTGCTAGGATAGGGAGGAAGAATTAAGTGCCGGTTCACACTGGTCGCCTCACAGGTCGCCGCAGGTCGCCTCCCATAGGGAAGCTGCGGACCCGTTCTAATAGGAGCGACACAAGTCGCTCCGACCTAGAAAAAGGGTCCGGAGCTTCTTTGGGGCGACCCGGAGGCGACCGCCATAGACTTCAATGTTATGAAGTCCGTGGCGGCCGCTCCGAGGTGCGAAGTAGCGTCGCTGCAATGTGAACCGGCGCTTAAGGTCGGAAAGTTACCTGGCAGGGGGTTTAGGGGGATTTGGGCTGGGAGGAGGGATTGGGTGGGATGTGTGCTGGGAGGAGGGATTAGGGTTGATTTGTGCTGGGAGTGGGGATTGGGGGGTGATTTGTGCTGGCAGTGGGGATTAAGGGGGATTTATGCTGGGGGGGATTTTTGCTGGAAGTGGGGATTGGGGTGGGATTTGTGCTGGCAGTGGGGATTAAGGGGGATTTATGCTGGGGGGATTTTTGCTGGAAGTGGGGATTGGGGTGTGATTTGTGATGGAAGTGGGGATTAGGGGGTAATTTGTGCTGGGTGTGGGGATTGAGGGGGATTTGTGCTGGGGGTGATTTGTGCTTGGAGTGGGGATTGGGGGAATTTGTGCTGGGAGGGAGGATTTGGGGAATTTGTGCTAGGACGAGGGATTGGGGGGATTTGTGCTTGGAGGGGGGATTTGGGGAGAAGATTTGTGCTAGGATAGAGAATTTAAGAAGGATATGTGCTAGGCAAGTGATTTTTTTGGGGTGAGGAAAATGATTGGAGGGGGAATTGGGATGGGATTTGAGCTGGGTGATAGGATTGGGAGGCAAAGATTTGTGCTGAGTGGAGGAATATTTGCATTTTTGTTTAGGGAGAATTTTGGCTTTCAAACAGAATGTATGCTTGGGGGGTGAATGTGCTGATTAGTGCAGTTTTTTTTTTTTTGTTTTTTTTTAAAACAAGTGGCTAAAAATGCTGTCCCACAGAAAAATACCTGCTGATCTGCCAGAAATCCAGTATCCTACATTTTCTGGCATGAATGCTTAAAAGAGAAGTATGGGTTTGGTGTTTTCCCCCCATTTATACTTGCCTAGGTGGAAGCAGCATCGGTCTGCTGCATCTGTGCCCTGGCGCCTCTGCACTGAAAACCGAGCGATCAAATACTACCAATCGCTCTGTTATGACAGCTCCCGAGCAGAGAGCTGCTGACTGTCAGTCACAGCCCTCTGCTCTGCCCTCTCCTCGCTCATTGGAGTGCTGGGCTGTGGAGGGGCGGGGATTGGCTGGCTCAGGCTTTTAATGGCTTGCTGAGAGGCTGAGCTGGGTGTCAGTCCAGGCACCTGGCAGATCCTGACTCCATAGTCGCGATGACGTGGTGCCTGGACTGACTTCTGTGACGTCATCAGACAGCGGACTTCAGACCGCTCTCTGCTGAAAATGGGTCACAGGAGTGCAGAATGAGCTGCAATCCTGTGATCCATAGATGTACAGCCAAATAAGCTTTGACTGTACATCACCCTAATGACTCATACACATGATTAGATAATCAGACAACTTATTTACATTTTGTTGCATGATACTAGTATTGAATTCAACAATGCGTACAACGTATGATTTTTGTTTTTTTTTGTACGATTCTGGAAAAGCTTCCTGGTTGCGTAGCTACGTATCGGATAGTGCAAAACAAAAACAATGGCAGCCAGGCCTTTTCCGGGTTATTTTCGTGTATGTGATCATGCGCGGTCTTTGTCTATCAATTTTTAGCGAACGCATACTGTACTGATTACACTAATGTCGTTTGCTAGGCTATCATATGACAGAAGTTTTCGTGTTTGTTCCTTCGGATTTTGTTGGACGAAATATTGTGATTGGCTGCCGAAAGCTGTGTACTAACCATCAGATTATCGTGCGATCAATTCTAAAGCAATTTTTTACGTATGATTATCTGATCATGTGTTCAAGCCATTGATGTGAACACAGCTTCAACCAATTTATTAAAGCGGTAGAAAACTGCTGTGTGTTTTTTTTTTTTTTTTGCATCCTGTAAGGTAAAGCTATAATGTGCTAGTATTCATACTAGTACATTATGTGAAACTTACCTGAACATGAAGTCCTCCAGCGCTGCGCTGTCACCACTGAGAGGACTTCCATCTTCACCCGGTCTTCCTTCTGGGTTTGCGTATTCCGGCTATGTGAGTGGCTGGAGCCACAATGATGTCACTCCTGCACAGTAGCAGCTACTTACAGGACAGGACTTGGGTGGCCATTCGTTCAGCATGCATGCACCGGTGAAGTCCCCGCATGTACAGTAAATATCTCCTAAACTGTGCACATTGAAGAGAGATTTACAGTACCTATAGGTAAGCCTTGTTATAGACTTACCTATAGGTGCAAGTCCGAGATGAGGGTTTACTCCCTTGTTAACCGCTTGCGGACCGCCGCACGACGATTTACGTCGGCAGTCAGCCCCTCACAGGCAAAGCAATGTAGGGCTACGTCGCTAGCCTGTGAGGGTCCAGGGAGTGGGCGCGTGCCGCCGGAGGCGCAGTCACGACCCCCCCCCCCCGCGCGTGTCACTCGCGATCGTCCGTAAGGCAGGCGGCTAATGTAAACAAGCCGTCTGTCATTCTCCCTGTGTAAGAATAATGATCATACGGTTCTACTATGTAGAACCGTTGATCACTTTTCCTACACCTCAAGCCACAGCCAATCACAGTTAGAAACACGCCCCTAGGGACACACATAACCCCTCCCTCTCAAAAAAAGTTAACCCCTTCACTGCCAGTGTCATTTTACAGTAACAGTGCATATGTATAGCACTGATTACTGTAGTAATGTCTCTGGTAACCCCAAAGGTGTCAAAAATGTCAGTCAAGGGTCCGATCTGTCCGCTGCAATGTCGCAGTCCCGCAAAAAAATCGCAGATCGCCGCCATTAGGCGTTAAAAAAACAACAAAAATGACAACAATCTTTCCCTTAGTTAGTAAACGCAATAAATTTTGCGCAAACCAATCAAAATACGCTTTTTGCGATTTTTTTTTTTTACCAAACATATGTAGCATAAAATAAATTGGCCTAAAATGTTAAAAAAAATTTACATTTTTTTTGGGGGGGGGGGGGAAATTTCATATAAAAGAATGTGAAAAATATTGTTATTTTTGCAAATTTTTTTTTTGTTTATAGCGCAAAAAAGTAAAATTCGCACAGGTGATCAAATACCACCAAAAGAAAGCTCTGTTTGTGGGGAAAAAAAAGGACATCAAATTAGTTTAGGTACAGCGTCGCACGACCGCGCAATTGTCCGCTAAAATCACGGAGTGCCGAATCGCAAAATAGGCCCTGGTCAGGAAGGGGGTAAAATCTTCCGGGGCTTAAGTAGTTAAGCTCAGTGAACATTCGGTTTTGCAAAGCAAACATCCACTTTGCTAAGTGAATGATTTCTACTACTTTAATAAATCAACCCCATAGCATGTCCTCAACATCCCATTTTTGACCACAAAGGTCTCCATTTACTATAATGCTATATTTAGTAAATGTGGATATATATGTATTTTGAGTGGTGATTACCCCCATTCAGAATAGAATTGCTGGAGGGTCTTCTTTCTGAGCTGTTATAGGAGAAGCCCATTAGATTCATTTCAGTATTTCCTATTCTTACCTTGTGAATCCATGCAAAAACTGATCAGGAGCTAATCGGCCATGTTTTTACAGCGGCCCTATATCCCTTTAGAGGAAATGTTCTATATCCTCTAATGATTTCCTAAAATACGCCACATTAGACAATTGGACCATTTTACAGCCTGAATGAATAACCTTTTTAGAAGGTTTAGATTAAAAAGAAATATGAGGTACTTGTAAGGAACTTGAAAGATAGTAATGGAATGTGAACATCCCTCTGTATAATGTAATCTTTCTGCTGACACGTGGAAAATTGTTTCATTTTGTCTAGAGAGAATGTTTTAGTTTTTGTTAGATCTTTGCATAAATCCGAATCAAAATCTACACTATATTACCATAAGTATTGGGACGGCTGCCTTTACACACACATGAACTTTAATAGTGTCTTAGTCTGTAGGGTTTAATATTGAGTTGGCCCACCATTTGCATCTATAACAGCTCCAACTCTTCTGGTAAGGCTGTGCACAAGGTTTAGGAATGTGTTTTTGGGGATGTTTGACCATTCTTCCAGAAGCACATTTTTGAGGTCAGGCACTGATGTTGGTGGAAAGGCCTGACTTGCAGTCTCCGCTCTAATTCATCCTAAAGATATTCTCATGGGTTGAGGTCAGGTCAAGTTCTTCCACCCCAAACTCGCTCATCCATGTCTTTATGGACCTTGCTTTGTGCAGTGGTGCACTGTCATGTTGGAACAGGAAGGGGCCATCCCCAAACTGTTCCCACAAAGTTGGGAGCATGAAATTGTCCAAAATGTCTTTTGTATGCTGACACCTTAAGAGTTCCCTTCACTGGAACTAATGCCCAGTTTCCACTGAGCTTTCTGGTTCGGTTCGGTACGGTACGCTATTTATGCCATTTCCATTATGTATGGTACCCTAATTCCGAACCATACCGTACCACTTTTTTGGGACCCTTTCGTTGGGGTACCAAGCACATTAGTACCGTACCAACAGGGTGGAGCTACACTCTGCAGAACTTTGGTTGACAGAGAATCGTCTATCACAGCTTTCCTGCTACACCACGCCTATAATGAAAGGGTACTATTGGCAGTGGAAACACAAGGCATACCGTACTGAACCGAACCGTACCGTACCGTACCACTCAGTGGAAACGAGGCATAAGAGGCCAAACCCAACCCCTGAAAAACAACCCCACACCATAATCTCCCCTCCACCAAATGATTTGGACCAGTGCACAAAGCAAGGTCCATAAAGACATTAATGAGCGAGTTTCAGGTAGAGTAAATAAAAAAAACAAAGAGATTTCCAGTCACAACTTACCAACCAGCCAGCAACCA
This sequence comes from Pelophylax lessonae, assembly GCF_965119305.1. NCBI lineage: Eukaryota > Metazoa > Chordata > Amphibia > Anura > Ranidae > Pelophylax > Pelophylax lessonae. Next base: position 142,313,715 of record NC_138778.1, read on the forward strand.
ACCAAATTATCCTGTCTAACAGTAGGCGTTAAAAACAGGGGTTTGGTTGCACACATTTGCAAATACATGCGTAAGCTGCAGGCCCTGACAAGGCACCCTGTGATCTGCAGTCCCTAACTCTACAATTTAAAGAGTCTCTACAATGAGAGCACATGCATTTAATGTATGTAAATGTTGAAATAAAATACTGTAAAAGTACTTAAAAGTATAGTCCAGCACTTGATTGCATCCAGCAGCGCACAATATATCAAACATATATCGTAGACCATAAAGTCCTCAAAAGGAAAAAACTGTCTTTGGACTCAATAAAACGTTCTTAAAATCACCAGACAGTTCGTAAGGTAATGATAATAATGATCCCCGGTGTACTGATGTTAATAGTCAGGTTCCAGCCTTCACCACACCAAAACGTGCCCCCCCTAGTAGTGGGCACTCACCGGAAATATTATAAACATACGCCTGTAAGCATAGGTAGCTTGGACCCTTGACACCTTTAAATATCCTCGTCAATGCCAGATGACTTCCACATACGTGTTCCAATTATGGATTCAGATGTGTCATGAAAATAAAGATGGGGGCACAATAGTGTGATATCGTTTCAACATTTATTGCACAAATCACTCCAAAAAAAACCCAAATCCAATATGCTTACATATGAACAGATCTTTCAAGCAGAATAAAAGTAACCCATTGGTTATGGCCAGCTCACCACTGCTGCATGAAAATGGTCAAGCCTCCACTGCTGCATGAAAATATTCAAGCCTACTTCGGGGTGAGATCCGGATGCCAGCCAAAGCCATTTGTCGTTACCAGGGAAACAGCATGCCTGTGTCTGACGCGTTTCGTCCGTGTGGACTTCAACTGAGGACCAGGCATGCTGTAAATTGCTCCCATATTTATACATAGATGACCAGGACTCATCCCACTGCGTGTTATGATGACTCCTCCCGTTAGGAGGAGTTCCACACGCTCCAATTGCCGCCAAATTGCACCCCTTCCGGCATCCGCGATACCGGAAGTGATGTCAGATGTAAACAACATTGTGCTTGGACGTCCCTGCGTCATTTCCGGCGGCCGTCCCTGCGACACTTCCGGCGATAACCGCTACAGCTAATGCCGTTCTAATCACATCCGGAGTATTCACCCCGGATGTTGTTTATCCCCAAGAGGAAGTGACCGAATGACTGTCGGCATAGGGAGCCATCCCCGCTATTGCAAAAAATGGCCATTATAGCAAATTGCAGTCCGTAATGCTTAGAATTACCAATATTATCGGGGGGCAGTCCTGGTAATCCGTTTACATAAAAATGATGTTATAATCCGATATATAACTCATATTACACAAATGTGCTCTCAATTGATGTGGGAATACAATTTAAACATATAGTCGTATCCCGCATACGTGCTAATACACGCTGTACAGTGTATATGTGGTGAAACCACAAATCGCCTTATATTAAAAAGCGATCACAATAATATACATTCAAATGGCATCTGACTGCCTAAAAATACATATATAAAGACGGTCTGTTAAAACCACATATATATCTTAAAGATAAAAAAATATATTCCGAGGAATGTATGTATTTGTATAAAAAAGGGATAAAAACAACAGAGATACATAAAAAAACTTATTAGAAGGTGATCCACACTAAATGACTGAATAAATATTACGGAGCTGGAAAGAAGAATGATAGAAATCCAAGTTAAAATATAAATATATAAAAATGAAAATATATAAATATATAAAAATGAAAAAGAAACTGAAAATGAAGGGGGAAAGTGCCTCTTAAAAATTGCTTAATAAACAATTTAGGTCTAAATCCACATTTAAACCATTCGGTACTAGGGCATTGGTCCGGTATATCCACTCTGTCTCTTTTTTTGATAATTCTCGGACCCTATTAGCCCCACGCCACATGCATTTAATGGGATAACTTGACTGGCCTGCACAGAGTCCTGACCTCAACCCGATTGAATACATTTGGGATGAAATAAAGTGGAGACTGTGAGCCAGGCTCTCGTCCAACAATAGCGCTGCACTTGTCTTTGTTTACCTGGCCTCATAAATACACTTCTGGAAGAATAGTCAACAATTTCCCATAGGCATACTCCAAACCCTGGCGACAGCCTTCCCAGAAGAGTTGAAGCTGTTATGGCTGCAAAGGGTGGGCCAACTCAATATTAAAACCTACGGACAGGGATGCCATTAAAGTTCATGTGCGTGTAAAGGCAGGTGTCCCAATACTTTTGGTAATATTGGGGTACATTTCATTTTTGATAATATATTAATCTTAAAGTGAACCTGGCCCAGGCTATGTGAAGCAAACACGTAGTAAAATTACTTTAAAACAAGCCCTCATTCATCTTTGCAGTTATCAGCATTGTGGAGAAATTCATTTTTAAAGTTCACAACAGAGGCACCAAAAAATCTGCTGTTTTCTATGGAGAGCAGAGTATTGGCAGGCTGTCAGCCATGATGTAAACAAACAGCAGGTGCTTGTAAACTGTAAAAAAAAAACAACAGTTTAAAAACTCTTCTGCCTAAAGCTCCAGGCTGTGGGCAGTCCCTCAGAGTCATCATGTAAAGTGCAAGGCCCTGCATTGTACATGGTGGCTATGTGCACGTGTGTGACAGCGGTCTAAAATCGCATTAGAAAGGTGGCCGTGCTGGACCAGTTTCATAGATGAAGGGACCCTGCCAGAGCCAGAAATAAGGGGGATATTGCACCTCCTTTCTTTAGTCCCTAGAACTAAGCATGTAACCTTTGTAGTGCAGGGGGCATCCAATGTAAAGGTAGATTTTGTGTAATTTCAGCTTTGAAGCTGAATTCCATTCCTGGAAAATTTGAGATAACACGTTCCCGCACTAGAAATAATGAGGGTGTACTACATGTACCATGCTGCAGCAACTTACCTTCTGCTTGGTGGGGCATTATATGGGTCATTTGGTGTTGGACAACATATAGTGGGGGGGGGGGGGGCACTGTCTTATAGGAAGACAGACAATTAGTAAATATGTAGGACATGTACTGACAGCTGATGGGATATGCAGTGTAAATAGAATAACTCCACTTTACTCCATCCGCTCTCAGGCATACCTCTCCTATTTACTAAAATTAATCTTTGTAACCATAAGTCAACCTAGGGAGAAGGGTGATAGAATAGCGGTGCACTAAGTGTGGCTAATTTAACCACTTGACCTCCTGGGAATTTTTACCCCTTTCATGACCAGGGTATTCTTTGCTATTCAGTGCTGTGCTACTTTAACTAGGAATTGCGTCATCATGCAACACTGTACACAAAATAAATTTATACATTTTTTTTCACACAAATAGAGCTTCCTATTAGTGGTATTTAATCTCCACTGTTTTTTTATTTTTTATTTTGCATTATATATGTAGCACTGCCCCCTAAAGGACTGCTGAGAATTGCACTTTCTGGATTCCCCTGGGTTATCCTTAGCAACTGATAGCAGACAAATAGCATTTAAAGTCCTTGGCTCTGTCAATAATCAATCCAGGGGATGTTGGTTTTTTTGTGTTTTTATTTAGAACTGGGATGGGAGGAGGGATGAGTGGGATACTCCAACTATGAACTATGCACAATCTTGAGGACAACTATCTGTAGTGTGCGGCAAGGCCGCTGCTTCACCTTACCACAGAAGTGAAGATAGATAATGTGATCCTGTGTGAGTTATTCTTCAGGGTTCCAACTTGGCACCCCCTTTCTCACTTGCTGTGTGCACTGACACCTGTCCACTGACCCTCACTGGAGCAGTCCCCTTTCCTGGGCAGACCCCTGGCAAGCTTCCCGGTACTCACGGACACTGTTTTTCCCAAGGTTGCTCTGCCTCCAACTCCACTTGTCAGCTTCCTGGACCTCCTGGCTCAGCACCACACTCTTGGCTCACTAGGCCGACCGCCTGTGACCAACTTCAACAGACAGGAGGAGAGACAGCCTTCACCCTCCTCCTGGGACCTGGCTTCCCGCCCAAAGACACCCTGTCACATGTGCCTTTGGCTTTTATACCCTATCCCAGAATGCACCACTGTGTCAACCCACTGGGATAGTTACAAAGCCTGTGTGTCACTGGCTAGGTTTCCTCCACTGTCCAACAGGCTCCCTTGTTGGATAGGATGGGGACACTCCCTCAGCCCAGATGAATCACACACTGAGCACATGTAACAGGCCTAACTACTGATCAGGCTCCCCTGATAAGCAGATGGAGCAGACTATGAATTACCTGCTTACTCCCCTGTTAAGCAGGCAGAGCAAACTACTCTCCCTGCCTAGCACCTATCTAGGAGGGTGCTACATATAAATGGGAAAAATACCAAAAATGTAGAAAACAAAAATTATTTTCTACTTTCTGTTATCAGGGGATAATGGTGAAGAAGCCTAAGCCAACAAACATGAACAATAAATAAAAACATGTACAAAGATTGCAATACGCCAGATAAATCATAGCTCAATGCGTTTGGCACTTACAGTACATTGATTACCAGAGTAAAGAGTATACTATGGTGTTTAAAAGAAATTTGCCCTGAGGGACTCCCAAGTCCATGAACGGGGCAACCTCATTGACTCATGGGCAATTAGATGAGGGCCAGATCTCCATGGACTTAGGAATCCCTCAGGGCAAATTTCTTTTAAAAACAATTGTATACTCTTTACTCTGGTATTCAATGTAAATGCCAAAAGCATTGAGCTTGTTGTGGTGTACCAGTAAGTACGTTGTGGTGCCTGGCTAGGCAACCTACTCGCAGTAAATCTACTATGAGTGGGCGGCAAGTAGTTAAATAAGATATGTGATAATATGTATTCAATAGACTTCTTTCCCTGTATAAACACTCTCTTCCCTATACGAAGATCTCCATGAAGACAATTCTTGTAGTAGCATCCATCTCTGATTGTAAAGGGCTAACCAAATCCTTCTCTTCCCTGGATAAGCCCTCCAGGCTAAACCTTTGCCAGCTATACAGAGACACGTCAGACTAGGACTTTGCTGTGATTGTTGGGCAGGAGATCACACCATAGTCACCTTAAAGCTGGAACAGTAAAAACACTGTTGAGCTCTAAGTCAACTAACCACTTTTCTTACATAAGCTGGCACAACTTCCGCCTAAAACAAAAAGTCACTTGTCTGACAAGGTAACTGCACTGTTACCTAAAAACAGAAGTCTGGTATAAGGCAAGCTTGTACTGTCTATAAACAAGTACCTGCTTAACCCTGGAAGGTGACTGACATTCTGTGGCCTGTGCCCAAGGTCACCAACCCCAATGGTAGTACTGCTTCTGTTGGCTTGTGACCTGACCTGGATGGGCATGCTCCAAATGAAGTACTCCTGGGTGGAAGGTGACTAACATTCTGTGGCCTGTGCCCGAGGTCATCAACCCCATGGTAGTGCTGCTTCTGTTGGCTTGTGACCTGACCTGGATGGGCATGCTCCAAATTAATTACTCCTGGGTGGATGGTGACTAACATTCTGTGGCCTGTGCCCGAGGTCACCAACCCCAATGGTAGTACTGCTTCTGTTGGCTTGTGACCTGACCTGGATGGGCATGCTCCAAATGAAGTACTCCTGGGTGGAAGGTGACTAACATTCTGTGGCCTGTGCCCGAGGTCATCAACCCCATGGTAGTGCTGCTTCTGTTGGCTTGTGACCTGACCTGGATGGGCATGCTCCAAATTAATTACTCCTGGGTGGATGGTGACTAACATTCTGTGGCCTGTGCCCGAGGTCACCAACCCCAATGGTAGTGCTGCTTCTGTTGGCTTGTGACCTGACCTGGATGGGCATGCTCCAAATGAAGTACAAAAGTAAACTTTCATACTTTTCATATACTTTCATTTTCTAAAAAAACATTTAAGGGGTAAAGGCCCTACAGCCTACATGGTGCAATGGCCTGGACTTGACAGCTCTGAACATGGAAATGCTCAGAGCTGGGCACTTCTGTGTTCATTCAGTTTTAAGGAGATCAGTGAGCTAAGGTTTACTGATCTTTGCTTGCTCGCTATCTTGATTTCCCCTGACATGGGCCTAGGTTCACAGAGGGGAAAGCTGAGCACAGCGTCCATGAAAGGGAAGAAGGCCCATGCTCTCTTCAGGGAGTTTTTGCCAGGTTAATGCCAAAAACAGCTTGCAAAAAACAAAAATACCCCTATAGAGCACAATGCAATTTTTTAACCCCCATCCCCCTCAGCAGTCATTACTGTCATCCTAATCAGTGCATTATTTGTGGAATAATTATTATTATATATTAGTTATTCAGCAGGCAGACATAAAGGTAATAATTCGTCTCTTGTCAACTATGTAACGTACATAGGCAGTGGGAAGAAGGCTGCATTCACACCTCTGCGTTTTGAATCGTGGGTTGATTTCCCGTGATTCTGCTTGCGATTTCATAGCGCAGAGGTGTATATGACAAATCGCAGAACGCACATTTGAGATGGCATTCATTTGAATGGCACCTAAACTCGCAGTGCGGTTCTGCCGCGATTGTTGTTTGATAAATCACGTTGCAATTGCGGTAACCCGCATCACATGAAGCATGTCACCCAAAAGTAGCTGCTGAACTTTTTTGGGGGTGACAAGCTTCACGCGATGTGATTCTGCCCCGCGAATGCTGACCGTTACACTGCAGGGCTTATGGAAGAGAAATATAACCCACAAGTTCAGGGTGCACTTGATACTGCTGCTCACAATGAATGGAGGGTTTCCATAAACTACAACAATAACAGAAGAAAAAGATTAAAAAATGTACATTTATTTCATGTTAAGGGCCCATTCACACTTGTGCGACTTGTCATGAGACTTTGGATATCAAAGTTGCAAGATGTACACCTTACATAAATAACTTACCTAAACATAATAAATATAAATAAATAAATAAAAACGCCAGACATTGTTTGGAGATAAAAGGCCGCGGCTGCTTTAATTAATGGCTTGAATTACAATAAATAAAACTTCAGACTTTGTTGACATTAAAACTTCGTATCACATAAAATATCAACCCAGCCATACGGCTCGGGTTGACAACCTGACTTAAACTTTACAGCCATTATCCACATAGAACACATTAAAATTAACTTTCATCCACCCTAGCACTCCGCTAGGGCGATCGCTATAGCCAAATAATTATTAGCGTGGCCGCGACAACCAAAAGGGGAGGGAGGGAGGGGGATCTTGACAGAACGTCCTGAGGTAGGAAAGTGACCCGGAGCCCCGCAGCCACCTGTATAAATAGCCCTACTGGAACCAGAACAAACTGGATTTCTGGCCAAAGAGCGGGCTAATTGAGCGGGAGATGACCCTCCCCGCGCTAAACTGCCCAGAGATAGCTAAGGAAAAGGCGGGAAGGACCCCTATTGATTCAAAACTGCCTGGATACACACTAAAGGGACAGGCGGGAAGTTCAAAACCCAATGACCTAGGTCAAAAGTTCAATACCTCACTAACTTACTTGCTAGCTTACACTTTAATGATATAATAAAACCCCTTTTCTCTTACGTCCTCCGACAGTCGCCGCCTCTTCATATTCGTCACATATGGGGTATTAGACTTTTCTCCGAAGGAGTAGCTAGGCAACAGAATATGTTAACATTAAAGCTTTTAACATATCCCACCCTCAAGGGGTGGTCCCCTCAGTCAATACCCTCCTACTTCCTGCAACCATATCTCAGTTTCAATGTCTAGCTTGTCAGGAGTGGCTGGCTCTCTCTGTGCTGGGGCTTTGTGCCCCAGACTCTTTCTTCTTTTTTGATTTTTTGTTTGAGTTTTCTCTCTACCTTTACTTAGCTGTTCTTTTTGTCAGCGTTAGTTAGTTCTTCTAAAGAAGAGGATCATGCGGGCTGGGTCTCGGGCTGATCCCCCTGGTCGCAGGTCGTGGGTCAGTGGCTTCCCAGCCTGCCATCGAGCGTTCAGCCAGGTAACGCTCCTGGCACAGTGAACGACCCATCCCTGTTCGGTGCAGGGATGATTGGTGAGGTGGCTACCTCACTGGACGCTGTGCGGTTTCTTAACCCCCATTCTGTGCGTCTTGTATGCGACTCTTCCTGCCTCATGTGCAGCGGCTTGTTCACCTGTGCGGGTCCCCCACGCCACTGTGAGGTAAGTGTATCTATGTGGGGACCTGTCTGTCTGGGGGGGTGTCAGTCTGGGACTGTGTAACCTGCCTCTATTCACACTGTTTGTCTCCCTATCTCTCGGCTGCATGCTGTGGGCTGCAAGGGGGGGGGGGGGAGCTGTGTGACACTGTGTGTGTCAGCCTTGTCAGTGTGAGAAGCTGTGTGCTGTGGGGCATGTTTTGTGGCATGTTTGGGCATTATACAGCGATCGCTGCGGCGATCTGACATGTTTTTTTATATACAGACATGTGTGCATTACTGTACTGTGGAGCGGCGGTTTCGGCGCCAAACGGCGCCATTTTGCCTACACTCGCTCCGGCCGCATGTTCTACATGCATGGCGGCCATTTTCTTGTAGCCTCCCATAGGCTTTCATAGAGCGCCCTGGCAGCATCACTTCCTCTTCTCCAGGAACACCGATCGAGGCAGCAGCAGCGGCGAGGGTCTCCTCAGGTTATATCCTTCCTATCCATTGCCTGTGTCAGTTTTATTGTGCTTGTGTGTGGTGCGGTGGGCTGCGCTCGCCGCGCGTGTTAAAGGGGCAGTTAACCCTTTATTATCCGGCATTTGTTATAGGGGCAATGGATTCTCAGGAGGGCAAATTTCCTACCGCCTTGGTGGAAAGCCAGGGGACCGCTGTTTCCCCCCCAGGGGGGGATTTAGCCACTATTGTGGCTGGCCTTCCTGCTCAGGTGCAGACGCTGGTGGCTGCTCAATCTACTAAAAGACCCAGAGTTGCTCTTTCCTCTGATTCTGAGGGTGAAGGTGATGGGGTTGTTATGGCGGGGGCCTCCTTATCGGGGTCCCGCTCCTCCCTGGATCTAGTGGGGTCCGAGGTGGAGGCTGAAGTTGAAGGGGTTGATAATTCTCCCCCTGGCTCGCCTGAAGAGCTTGCAATCGTGGATGAATTGATTGCTTCCATAAAACAAACGCTGCGTTTGCAAGATGAAGTGTGTCCCCCCGCTGCCTTGGCGGCTTATGGGACGCAGAGAAAACGCAGGGCGCCGCAGGTTTTTCCCTGCAATGATGATTTTCAGCGCGCTGCTAAGGAACAATGGCGCAATCTGCGCAAACCTTTTGCTGTACCAAGTAGGTTCAAGCTGCGTTATCCTTTCTCGCCTTCCACTGATGAAAGGTGGTGTGTGCCACCCCCAGTGGATCACGCAATTGCGGTTTTAAACAAATCCACTGCGATTCCTGCAGAGGATTCCCCGGTGTTCCGTGATGCCACGGATAGGAGATTGGAGTCTCTTGCCCGTCATACTTATTCTGTTACGGGTTCTATGCTTAAGGCTCTGTTTGCCTCTCTCATGGCGGCCCAGGCGGTCGCAAGTTGGACGCAGATGCTTAGGCGCGTCCTAGTGGCCGATTCGGCCTCGCCGGCGACCCTGGATATGGTGGATCAAATCCACCAGGGTGTCCTGTATCTGTGTGATGCGGACTTGGACCTAGTCCCGTTGGCTGCACGTGTGCACAGCGTGGCGGTGTTGTCTCGCCGCCTGGTTTGGTTGAAATGTTGGTCGGTGGACCAGTCTTCACGTAAGACCTTAGCCAATCTGCCTTATGATGGGTCTCGCCTTTTTGGGGAGTCCTTGGATGTGTTGATTAAGGGGATCACCGGAGGTAAGAGCACTCTCTTGCCCCATTTCCCCAAGGCTAAGGGGGCTTCTGGGAAGAAGCATGCTAATTTTCGGCCCCCTCAGGGGTCCTTTCGTGCCTTTCGGTCGCACTACAAGGGCAAACCGTTCAAAGGTCAAGGCTCTCAGAAGAAGCCCTGGTCTGGAAAACAGAAGTCCGGTCAATCCGGATCCGCAGCCCATAACAGTGCGGCCTGAAGGGGCGCCCTCACCCAGTTTTGGGGTGGGGGGACGCTTGCTCGGTTTTCTTCAGCCCTGGTTGGCCTGCGTGCGGGACAGATGGGTTCAGGAGATCGTTCGATCTGGTTACAAGATCGAGTTTCTCTCTCGGCCGGAGAGCAGATTTTTTCCCTCAAATCTTCAACTGTCTCCAGAGCGTTTACGGGACCTGCACCTGGCGGTGCGGGACCTGAGGGCTCAGGGAGTGGTAGTTCCGGTGCCTCATCGGGACAGATTTCGGGGGTTTTATTCCAATCTGTTCACCGTGCCCAGAAAGGAGGGCAAGGTTCGTCCAATTCTGGACTTGAAGGCTCTGACCGCTCTGTGCGGGTTCGCAAGTTCCGCATGGAATCCCTGCGGTCGGTGGTGGCTGCCCTGGTTCCGGGGGAATTCATGGCCTCCATCGATTTGAAGGATGCGTATCTTCACATCCCCATTTTCGAGGGTCACCAGAGGTACCTTCGATTTGCCATTGCGGAGGATCACTACCAGTTCGTGGCGTTGCCTTTTGGTCTCGCCTCGGCTCCGCGGGTCTTTACCAAGGTGCTTGCATCGGTTCTGGCATTATTGAGGGCCCAGGGCATTTCTGTCCTGGGGTATCTGGACAACATTCTGGTTCGGTCTGCGACCAGCCAGGGTCTGGAGAAGGACCTGTCTGTCACGATGCAAACTCTGCAGGAGTTTGGTTGGACGATAAATTTTCCAAAGTCGACACTGAGTCCGTCGGTTCGTCTTCCCTACCTGGGAATGATTCTGGACTCGGTGCAGGCGAAGGTCTTCCTGCCGGAAGACAAACTCAGAACTCTTCAGGAGGAAGTCAGGTCCCTCAGAGACGCTCCGCACTCGTCTCTGCGGACGTGCATGAGATGTCTGGGATTGATGGTCTCGGCCTTCGAGGCGATTCCCTTCGCCCAGTTTCACACGCGGGGTCTCCAAGCGGAGATCCTGTCCATGTGGGACAGGCGACCTCAATCTCTGGATCTTCAAATCTCGTTGAGTCATCACACCAGAAGAGACCTTCTGTGGTGGCTCCAGTCCCCGATGGTATCCGGGGGCAAGTCGTTTCGTCCTATCTCGTGGACGGTGATCACCACGGATGCCAGCCTGTCGGGCTGGGGTGGTGTTCTGGGCGTTCTGTCCGCCCAGGGAACTTGGTCGGAGGGGGAGTCTTCCCTTCCGATCAACATTCTGGAATTGCGTGCGATAAATCTCTGTCTTCATCGCTGGACGGACCGGCTGCAGGGCTGCCCGGTTCGGGTGCAGACGGACAATGCCACGGCGGTGGCCTACATCAACCACCAAGGGGGCACCAGGAGTGCCCGAGCGGCTCGAGAAGTGGCCGACATTCTGTCTTGGGCCGAGACTCATGTCCCGGCGATAACGGCGGTTCACATTCTGGGGGTGGAGAACTGGCAGGCGGACTATCTGAGTCGCCAGACCCTGGATCAGGGGGAATGGTCTCTCCACCCGGCTGTCTTCCAGATGTTGTGCGCGAAGTGGGGTCTTCCAGATGTGGACCTGTTCGCGTCTCGTCTCAACAACAAGGTGAGAAGGTTCGTGGCAAGGACGCGCGACCCTCGGGCAGACGCGTCGGACGCATTAGTGGCCCCGTGGCATCAGTACAGGCTGATGTACGCGTTTCCACCGATTCAGTTGCTGTCCAGGTTCCTTCGCAGGTTACACTCGGAACGCAGCACGGTGATTCTTGTGGCACCGGACTGGCCTCGCCGGTCCTGGTACGCAGACCTCGTGAATCTGGCGGTCGACGCCCCGTGGCGTCTGCCTCTTCGAGACGATCTCCTGTCTCAAGGACCGATATACCATCCTGCTTTACAGTCGCTGGCTTTGACGGCCTGGCTGTTGAGACCGAGGTCCTGAAGGAGAAGGGTCTCTCCCCAGAGGTCGTTCATACTTTGATCAACGTGAGGAAGTCTTCCTCGGGGAAGGTTTATTACCGTACTTGGAAGGCCTATTTTGCCTGGTGTGAGTCCAGGGGGTTTTCACCCCGCACGTACTCGGTTTCCCGAGTGCTGTCCTTCCTTCAAACGGGTGTCGATCAGCGTTTGGCGCTGGCTACGATAAAGGGTCAGGTGTCTGCGCTGGCCGTTCTGTTTCAACATCCCGTGGCTTCCAACTCCTTGGTTGGCACTTTTGTTCAGGGTGTGCGGCATCTGGTTCCTCCTAGGAGGGATCCTTTGCCCCCTTGGGACTTGAATCTCGTTCTGTCTGTGTTGCAGCGTGCTCCCTTAGAACAGATCAGGGAGATCTCGTTGTCTATGTTGTCCAAAAAGGTCGCCTTTTTGGTGGCGATTACTTCGGCTCGCAGAGTGTCGGAGCTGGCAGCTTTGTCCTGCAAGTCTCCGTATCTGGTTGTTCATTTGGATAAGGTGGTCTTGCGACCTAATCCTTCTTTTCTTCCGAAACGAGTTTCGGAATTCCATCTTAATGAGGATATTGTCTTGCCTTCGCTGTGCGCGAAGCCTAAACATCCAAAGGAGGTGAGATTACATTCTCTGGATGTTGTTTGGGCGGTAAGGGTTTACCTTATATCGACTGAGTCTTTTCGAAAGACGGATTCCTTGTTTGTTCTTCCAGAGGGTCCTCGGAAGGGCATGGCGGCGTCGGCCTCTACCATCGCCGAATGGATCAGGCAGACCATTGAACAGGCCTATGCTTTGCAGGGGAAGGTTCCCCCTGTGCCTGTGAAGGCGCACTCTACTAGATCTCTGAGTACGTCTTGGGCCTGTCGTCATGGGGCTTCTGTAGCCCAGGTGTGTAAGGCGGCGACTTGGTCGACCGTGCACACTTTCACAAAATTCTACAAAGTAGATGTTCAGGCATCGGCGGATGCTTCCTTTGGCCGCAAGGTTCTTAGTGCGGCGTTGCCCTAGGGTCCCTTGTGGGGACCACTGGCTGTTGGGATAAGTTTTTTATTCCCTGGTTATTTGTCTTTTCCTGGGTTGTTGCTCCTGTTGAGCACCTGTTTTTTCCTGTTGCCCAGCTGGGTTCCTTCCTTTGGTAAGGTTCCTTTCTTTGATGCGGAGACTGCGTTGCCTTTTCGGCGCGGATGCGTTTCCCACCCCTCATGTTTGCACTGCTTTGGGACGTCCCCATATGTGACGAATATGAAGAGGCGGCGACTGTCGGAGGACGTAAGAGAAAACGGAATTTTTGTAAAATCTTACCTGTAAAATTCCTTTCTCTGAGTCCTCCGACAGTCGCCGCCCCCGCCCCTCTTTTGGGGTTTGGTTGTATACTCTACTGCTATTCCACTAAAACTGAGATATGGTTGCAGGAAGTAGGAGGGTATTGACTGAGGGGACCACCCCTTGAGGGTGGGATATGTTAAAAGCTTTAATGTTAACATGTTCTGTTGCCTAGCTACTCCTTCGGAGCAAAGTCTAATACCCCATATGTGACGAATATGAAGAGGCGGCGACTGTCGGAGGACTCAGAGAAAGGAATTTTACAGGTAAGATTTTACAAAAATTCTGTTTTTTTTTTTTTTTTTTTTTTTAATAATAGTCTCTTAATGCACTTGCCACCATCCCATAAAGAAGTGGGGTTCATGAAGTACCCCCTTTCTTATTATTCTTTTCAATGACATCCTTTCAAATACTTAAGCTCACAGCGACTTTAAAAAGGTGCCTGCACTACTTAGGTGCGACTATAGTCCAGAAAATGACAGGAAAAGGGTAGGCTTGCTATATGCCCCCTTTTCCTCATGGGAGAAGTGGCGGGAAGAATGGGCCTTCGTTTTTTCCAGTCAGGTTAAGCGGGCTTTTCCTTTACTTTTTCCACAGGGAAGAAGGGCGGGAAGAGCTGCCTGAGGTAGTCTGTGGGCTGAGGGGTCACGTGTATGTGCAGGTGACTGACCTGCACCTGCAGGGACACGTGACCTTTGAGAAAGCTTCTGGAAAGGGCTAGAGGGCCTATAAAAAGAGGGTTCCGTTCATTGGGGCTCATTCGCCTCAGAAGGCATCAAGCTGTGATGTTCCCCATCCCTCCCTTCGTCACGGCTGTTTTTTATGTGGTTGGTCACCTTTGTAGAAGCCTAGGCGGACTAGTGGTTATTTATTGAAAGTTTGGGAGTTATTGATATTACCGAATTTTATTTATTGATGCAGCCTGAGCCGTAGTGGCTGGGCTGTTTTTAAGTGTTTTTTGAATGAATATGAATTTAATTTTAAAACCAATTATAAATGGCTGCGGCCAAGTTATTTCCAATATGGCGTCTGCTTTATTGTTTTAATATATTTATGGTCTTAGTTTATTGCATACATTAACAGCTTGCCGACTGCCGCACGACGATTTACGTTGGCAGTCAGCCCCTCACAGGCAAAGCGACGTAGGGCTACATCGCTAGCCTGTGAGGGTCTAGGGAGCGAGCGCGCGCCACCGGAGGCGCACTCCCGCGCGGTCACGGACCCCCCCCCGCGCGTGTACCTGACGGACCCGATGTCCGCCGGTCACTTGCGATCTTCCGTTACACCGGAAGAAAAGCAGGTGGCTAATGTAAACAAAGCCGCCTGTCATTCTTCCCTGTGTAAGAATGGAGACTAAACGGTTCTGCTATGTAGGACTGTTGATCTCTGTTCTTACACTAGTAGCTACAGCCAATCACAGTTAGAAACTCGCCCCTAGGGACACACTTAACCCCTCCCTCCCCAATACAGTTAACTCCTTCACTGCCAGTGTCATTTTTACAGTAACAGTGCATATGTATAGCACTGATAACTGTAGTAATGTCACTGGTACCCCCAAAAGTGTCAAAAATGTCAGTCAAGGGTCCGATCTGTCCGCCGCAATGTCGCAGTCCCGCAAAAAAAAAAAATTGCAGATCGCCGCCATTACAAAAAAACAACAAAAATGACAAAAATCTTTCCCTTAGTTAGTAAACGCAATAACTTGTGCGCAAACCAATCAAAATACGCTTTTTACGTTTTTTTTTTTGTTTTTTTTACAAAACATAGGGGGCATGAAACAAATTGGCCTTAAATGTTAAAAAATTTTGATTTTTACATTTTTTTTTGGGGGAATTTCATATAAAAAAATGTGAAAAATATTGTTGTTTTTGCAAAATTGACGCTCTTTTTTTGTTTATAGCGCATGATCAAAAAATCGCACAGGTGATCAAATACCACCAAAAGAAAGCTCTGTTTGTGGGAAAAAAAGGACGTCAAATTCGTTTAGGTACAGCATCGCACGACCGCGCAATTGTCCGTTAAAGTCACGCAGTGCCGAATCGCAAAATAGGCCCTGGTCAGGAAGGGGGTAAAATCTTCCCGGGGCTTAAGTGGTTAAGGTTAAGTATTCAAGGTTAGAATATCCTGCCTACTATTCCATGTAAAGTCTCCTCATCAAAGTCATGCTCCAAAGTTGCACTGGAAATCGCGCTACTTTGGAGATGGGATAATGTGAATGAAGCCTTAAACAAAATGGCAACTCACAATGTTCCAATATGTAATAGCATACATTAGGCCAAATGGGGGGGGGGGGGGGGGGCAGTCAGGTGCAGATTGCATGCCATGTTCAGATCTCTGGAGCCTGTCCTGTCTGAGGAATTGACAGTTGAAATGTACTATCTCAGCTCTGCTAATGACCACGTTGTGCGGCGTGCGCCGAATGTGTGCTGTTATATTTTGGGAAAGCTGCCACTTTGCTTTAGGCCTCATGCATACTGGAAGTTTTCACAGCTACTCCTAGAGGTGTCTGGCATTTTTCTTCTTCCTGCCGCTTAACACCCCTGTCCATGCACAAATAGACTGTTAGCAGCGTTTAGAGACAAGGTAAAAAAAAAAACACTGTCAGTGTTTTTAGTAGCAGCAGAGTTTTGGCAGAAAAAACGATTGAAGCCGCTAAACGCACCTAAATTCTAGGCGCGTTAGCCCTTCAGAATTTATTCATTTCAATATCCAGACTAAATTAAAATTCTGGCCATATAAATAAATGCCCAAACACCAGATTCTGCTAAATTGATTTGAAAAAAAACGCAGCTTCGGTGAGTTTGTAACGCTGATTTTCTAATGTCGGGATAAACTGTTTTTACAATAAACCAGTGTGCATGAGGCCTTGATATTAAATACATGTAACTTTTTTAATTGCATAAGATCCATGAGCCCTTGTTTTTCTGTTGTAATCTTGAGAGCCGGTTCACACTGAGGCGATCCGACTTCGAGGTGCACCGCGACTTCGGCGCGACTTGCAGGGACTTCACATAATGGAAGTCTATGCAAGTCGCTCCCAGGTCGCCCCAAAGTAGTACAGGACCCTTTTTCTAAGTCGGAGCGACTTGTGTCGCTCCTATTAGAACGGGTCCTGTGCTAATCAATGGCGAGCGTCCGAGCGCGACTTGTCAGGCTGACAAGTCGCCTGACAAGTCGCGCTAGTCTGAATGGGGTCTAATGCTCCCTACTGTGATAGGTCTTCTGATGCAAAGGAGACCCAATATCTCTACATTGCACACAGTACAGAGGAATCCATCGTCCACTTCCCAGCTTGTGCAGTGTGGCAGTGCCAGTAGATATTTCAATGTTTTAACATTTTAAAGTGGTTGTAAAACTTCATAATTTTATACTTTAAAGCGGAGTTCCGGCCTCGGGGGTGAAATTTAGAAAAAAATACCCCCGGGACAGTCAGGGCTAGTACATTCCACAATGGATAGCCTCTGTACTGTCCCGGGTCACACTTACCTTTTAGAAGAAATACTTACCTTGAAAATGTCTTCTCCAGCGCTGCCATCTCGGATGTGGGCAGCTGAAGCCAGCGCATCCTCTTCTGCGTCCTCTTCTGCGTCCTCTTCCGTGTCCTCTTCTCCCAGAATGCCCTGCATCGGCCCCGCTCGTCACTTCTGGTGCGGGCGTGTCATCCCTGCACAGCTTCTGGGCATGCCCAGAAGCTGTTTAGCAGGGAATGAGGCGCCGCACCGGAAGTGACGAGTGGGGCCGGTGCAGGCGCATTGATTCCTGGGAGCGATGACGTTCTGCTCCCAGGAATCAGTGCAAAGAGGAAGTGACGGCGCGGGCCACAGCCGTAGAGGGAGGAAGTGGAAGAAAGGTGAGTATATTTTCTTCTATAACAAGGTAAGTAAACAAAAAAAAAATCGTGACTATCCATTTCTTTTTTCAGGTGACACAGAGCAAGCGGGTGGCCCAAAATCGATTATGTAGATTTTGAGGCCGGAACTCCGCTTCAATGATCCCCCCCCCCCCCCCATTTATGACCAGACCATTTGTTTGCGATACAGCACTGCGTTTCATTAACGGACAATTGCGCTGTCATGCAAAGCTGTACATAAATTGAATTTGTCATTTTTTACCACAGATAGAGCTTTCTTTTGTGATATTTGATCACTGCGCTTTTTTATTTTTTGCGCTATAAACAAAAAATAAGCGACAACTCTGAAAAGAAAAAAAAAAATATATATATTTTTTACTTTCTGCTATATTTTTGCTAAAAAATAAAAAATCTACCAATAAGGGTATATTGATTGGTTTACACTAATGTTTAGCATCCACAAACTATGGGATATATTTATGGATATTTTTTTTTTATTTAAATATACTAGTAATGGTGATGATCAGCGACTTATAGCTGGACTGCAAAATTGTGGCGGACAATCAGACACTGACACATTTGACCCTTTGGGGGGAACCAGTGACACTAAGGTCCTTTCTCACGGGCGGTCCATATGTCCGTATTTCATCCCATCCGTTTGCGGATGAAAAACTGACATAATGCATGTCTATGGGATTGCGGATGTTAGCGGATGACCATCCGCTGACATCCGTTTTGCGTCCATTCAGTTCAGTTTTTTGAGACGAAAGAGAACCCTATTTTTCTTCAGTTTAAAAAACCGGAACGGACGCAAAAACGGATGTCAGAGGTGTCATCCAACATACGGAACGGACCCTCCAAAAGTGCATCCGTGTCCGTTTTATAAAAAAAAAAAAAGTCCCTGAGCGGATGAAAAAACTGAATGGACCGTGTGAAAGGACCCTAATACAGTGATGAGTGCTAAAAATATGCACCGCCACTGTACTAATGACACTGGCTGGGAAGGGGTTAAACATCTAGGTCAATTAAATGTGTGCCTAGCCAGTGTTTTTGTGTACTGTTAGGTGCTTTTTCTGGGGGAAGAGATGGATTTTATTCCCTGCTTTTCAGGAACACAAAATCCATCCCTTTCCCCCTGGCAGAACAGAGATCTAGCTTGTTTACATAGGCAGATAATTGGTGGATGCCGGAGGACTTGCACTGCCCGGCACCCGCAGATCAGCTTTTGTTGTGAATAATCACAGCAGAAGCAGCTCGCAAGCAGCACGCGTGCCCCCTGCAGGCGGAAGTGTAGAATTGCGTATATATACGTGATCCTGCACAAGAGAGGTGCCCTGTAGCAGTAAAACTGCTATGGGATGGACAGCAATTGGTTAACCACTTGCCGACTGCCCACCGCAGATATATTGCAGCAGACTGGCTCAGCTTGAATCGCTGTACTCGTACGTCACTACTCAGGAGTGAGTATGGGGGGCGCGCATGGCAATTCGTCAGAGGGAAAGCTGATCTGCGGGGCCGGCGGCCACGATTGCCACCCGGCACCTGCGATCACTCCCCGGGAAGACAGAATGGCGATCTGCCATTGTAAACACAGCAGACCGTTGTTCAGTCACTTTTATCACAGGGCTCCTGTGATCCTCCTATTTAGGAACACAGGTCCCTGTGTTGATCCAATAAGCCCACCCCCCTCACAGTTAGAAAACACCCCCTAGGCTCACATGTAACCCTTTGACCACACCTGATTTAACCCCTTCCCTGCCAGTGTCATTATTACAGTAACAATGCATATTTTTAGCACTGATTACTGTAGTAATGTCACTGGTCCCCAAAAAGTGTCAGAAATGTCAGTTAGGGGTCCAATCTGTCCGCCGCAATGTCGCAGTCCCGCTAAAAATCATTGATCGCCGCCATTACTAGTAAAATAAATAAATAAATAAAAATGACATAAATCTTTCCTCTAGTTTGTAGATGCGATAACGTTTGCGCAAACCAATCAAAATACGCTTATTGGGATTTTTTTAACAAAAATATGTGGCAGAATAGAAAATGGTTTAAAAGGATGAAAAAAATTATTTTTTTATTGTTTTTTTTGTGTTACTGTATATAGCAAAATGTAAAATATATTGGTTTTTTTTTCCAGAATTTTCGCTCTTTATTTTTGTTTATAGCGCAAAAAATAAAAATTGCAGAGGTGATAAATTACCACCAAAAGAAAGCTCTATTTGTGGGGGAAAAAAGGACATACATTTTTTCGGGTACAGCATCACACGATCGCGCAATTGTCCGTTAAAGTAACGCAGTGCCGAATCGCCAAACATGGCCTGGTCATTAAGGGGGGAAATCTTCCGGTCCAGAAGTGGTTAAGCTAATGTTATAGCGTCTACAAACTATGGTATATATTTATGGATTTGTTGTTTTTTTTTTTTTTTTTTAAATATACTAGTAATGGTGATGATCAGCAACTTATAGCTGGACTGCAAAATTGTAGCGGACAATCAGACACTGACACTTTGTGGGAACCAGTGACACCAATACAGTATTCAGTGCTAAAAATATGCACTGTCACTAAACTAATGACACTGGCTGGGAAGGGGTTAAACATCTAGGACAGTGATGGCGAACCTTGGCACCCCAGATGTTTTGGAACTACATTTCCCATGATGCTCAACTACACTGCAGAGTACATGAGCATCATGGGAAATGTAGTTCCAAAACATCTGGGGGTGCCAAGGTTCGCCATCACTGATCTAGGGCAATCAAAGGGTTAAATGTGTGCCTAGGCAGTGTTTTTGTGTAATGTTAGGTGCTTTTTCTGGGGGAAGAGATGGATTTTATTCCCTGCTTTCCAGGAACACAAAATCCATCCCTTCCCCCTTTTAGAACTGCGATCGAGCTTGTTTTGCATAGGCAGATAATTGGTGGATGGTGGAGGACATCCAATGCCCGGCACCCGCAGATCGGATTTTGTTGTGAATAATCACAGCAGAAGCAAGCAGCACGCGTGCCCCCTGCAGGTGGAAGTGCAGAATCACACACACACATATATACATATAGTAATATGCGGGGGTGTTTAGCTTGAGTGCAGAGCCTACCAGTGAGTTTAGTCCACGCAGTTGTGCCGTTTAAGGGCTTGTTGGCCCACTTTTATTAAAGGAAAATATAAAGAAACACAAGTCCAATAACATAACAGTTGCCCATGGAGGGGTTTCAGCTTTCCACAGCAATAATGAAAAATGCAAAGCCACCTGGCTCTCTAGAAGCACCGCTGCTCAGGCTTTAAGCCTTGACCCTCTTGGCCATCTAACAGAGTTCCTGTACATCCACTGTACCTCAGTTAGCACACTTTCTCCAGCTTCCTTTGCTGTTCCAGCCCAAAGGCTCACCATCTACTCATACCGTGCAGACATGCCCCTTTCTCCCTTGCACACCAGGACTCCTCGGGAGGGTGGAGCCCAGAACCCTGGTCCTGTCTGTCTCACAAGGCCCAGATCCACCTGCACAATCAGTGTGCTGGCTGTTCCTAAGACCTGGTCCCAGGATTGGAGATTTCCTCCCACCCAGATCGCTTGGAAATCTCCAGACTCCAGGTCCCCAACTGGACTTTATCCACCATAGGGGAAACTGAAAACCCAGTCTTCTCCCAGTAAAACAGTCCCCCTGGAGCCTCTCAACCTGCCTGGTTGATAATCCTGGGAGAAATACCTGCTCACCACTAGTTGCACTGCCACAAAAAAAAAAAATATATATATATATATATATATATATATATAATGTGTGTGATCCTGCACAGGAGAGGCGCCCTGTAACAGTAAAACTGCTATGGGGTGGACGGCAAGTGGTTAAGGTAAAAAATGTTTTAATGTGTAAATCGCTTTCTAACCCCCCTTATACATACTTGAGCCCAATCTCGGTCCTGCACTGTACCATTGGCTCCCCGTGCTGTCAGTCAAATCCTGTAACGCGAAGGGGGCCAAGCCTCGCTGTTTGTGTCTATAGATGCAGATAGTGTGGCTTAGGATTGAGTCCACAGTTGTGCCCCCATAGGAAGCAGCTTTCTGTGGTTGCATCCTAAGAAGAGGAGGAGCCAGGAGCACCAGCAGGGGACCCCAGAAGTGGAGGATCGGGGCTGCTCTGTGCAAAACCATTACACAGAGCAGGTAAGTACGATCGCCTCTCTCCCTCATTTACAGAGAGAAAACACATGAGGGCGGGCTTCACAATGACTGACCAATCAGAGGCTATCACAGCAATCAGCTGGCATCTGGTGTACTGGGGCCTCAATCCTTAGTACAGGGTCCAGGGCTCTCTGTGAGACCATACTGGACGCACCCAGCACAAAGGGAGATCTGCAAATATGTGACCCCCACAGAAAAAAATGGTGCCGCATATTTGTGTGAGGTTGGCGTCAAGGGGTTAAAAAGGTAAAAATAATATTTCTGAAACTAAGCAAAAGCAGTTCTGGTGCCTGCATAATTCTACCTGTTCTAAATAGTCTATAGCATTGTATGTTCACATCTACTTTAATATGATAAACGCAGGGAGAATCAGATGGGCGGTGAAGCAGAAAACAGGGTGCGCAGCGTCTGACGTCCTTGGCTTCCTTTCAGATCTCCTCTGTGTTTACAGCGGCTACGCTTGTCACATTATGCTTTGTGCTCCATTCCCCTGTTGTTCATTCCATGAGCTCACACTGGATATTTGTATTTGATTCATGCACAGGATGTTCGTGTACATCCCACGTCTCCTGTTCC
Source organism: Pelophylax lessonae (assembly GCF_965119305.1). Lineage (NCBI taxonomy): Eukaryota > Metazoa > Chordata > Amphibia > Anura > Ranidae > Pelophylax > Pelophylax lessonae. The sequence continues at coordinate 142,335,508 of NC_138778.1, forward strand.
TACATGTCTGCCCTTTAACTTCAAGTACAAAGATATTTTCCCAAGGATATTCCGCTGTAGGTAACACAATCAGCTCCCTGCTGTTCGCTCTTCAGTCCTTTGTTTGTGGTCCAGGTATGCCATTGGCCAGTTGAGCAGTGGACTTGGTCATAGACTACTGAAGAAAGATATATTTGGATAAAATGTTTTTTTTTTCATTGGTCACGGGACTTTAACCACTTTAAGACCGGAAGGATTTGCCCTCTTAACCGCTTGCCGACCGCCGCACGACTATTTACTGCTGCGGTCAGCCCCTCACAGGCAGAGCAACGTAGTACTACGTCGCTAGCCTGTGAGGGAGCGAGTGCGCGCCCCCCGCGCGTGTGACCGGCGGACCCGACGTCCACCATTCACTCGACGATCGACAGTGCAGAGGGAGTAAGGTAGGCGGCTGATGTAAACAAGCCGCCTGTCAGTTCTCCCCGGTGTAGAAACAATGATCATACGGTCCTACTATGTAGGATCGTTGATCATTGTTCCTACACCTCAAGCCACAGCCAATCACAGTTAGAATCACGCCCCCTAGGGACACACATAACCCCTCCCTCTCAAATAAAGTTAACCCCTTCCCTACCAGTGTAATTTTACAGTAACAGTGCATATGCATAGCACTGATTACTGTAGTAATGTCACTGGTAACCCCAAAAGTGTCAAAAATGTCAGTCAAGGGTCCGATCTGTCCGCCGCAATGTTGCAGTACCGCAAAAAAAATCGCAGATCGCCGCCATTACGCGTTTAAAAACAACAACAAAAATGACAAAAATCTTTCCCTTTGTTAGTAAACGCAATAACTTTTGCGCAAACCAATCAAAATACGCTTTTTGCAATTTTTTTTTTACCAAACATATGTAGCATAAAACAAATTGGCCGAAAATGTTAAAAAATTTTGATTTTTACATTTTTTTTGGGGGGGGAATTTCATATAAAAAAATGTGAAAAATATTGTTATTTTTGCAAAATTGACGCTCTTTTTTTGTTTATAGCGCATGATCAAAAAATCGCACAGGTGATCAAATACCACCAAAAGAAAGCTCTGCTTGTGGGAAAAAAAGGACGTCAAATTCGTTTAGATACAGCGTCGCACGACCGCGCAATTGTCCGTTTTAAGTCACGCAGTGCCGAATCGCAAAATAGGCCCTGGTCAGGAAGGGGGTAAAATCTTCCCGGGGCCTAAGTGGTTAATGACCAGGCCCCTTTTTTCAACTTCACACTGCGTGACTTTAATTGACAATTACGCAGTCGTGCGACGCTGTACCCAAACTAAATTTACGTCCTTTTTTCCCCACAAATAGAGCTTTCTTTGATCACCTGTGCGATTTTTTTTTTTTTATTTTTTTTTTTTTGCACTATACACAAAAAAAGAGCGAAAATTCTGAAAAAAAAAAATCAATATTCTTCACATTCAGCTATAAAATGTAAAAATATTTTTTTTTTATATTTTAGGCCAATTTGTTTTCTGCTATATATCCCAATAAATAAATATTATTTATTTTAAAAATCGCAATAAGCGTATTTTGATTGGTTTGCGTAAAGGTTATTGTCATCTTTATTGTTTTTTACCAGTAATGGCAGCGATCTGCAATTTTTATTTTATTTTTTTTTTTTGCACGACTGCGACATTGCGGTGGACAGATCGGACCCCTAACTGACATTTTTTACACTTTTGGGGGAACCAGTGACATTACTACAGTAATCAGTGCTAAAAATATGCAGTTACTGTAATAATGACACTGGCAGGGAAGGGGTTAACATTGTGGGTGATCAAGGGGTTAAATGTGAGCCTAGGGGAGTGGTTCTAACTGGGGAGGGCGTGGCATGGGGAATGACCACAGAGACCTGCGCTCTTATATAGAAGGATCACAGGGGCTCTATGATCATTCCAGAGAGAACGGTTGGCTGTGTTTACAAAAGCTGACCGTTCTTCTATCTCAGTGGGGAGCGATCGCATGTGTCAGGCAGCAATCGGAGCCACCTGCCCGCTGCATTGGCTTCCCCACTGACGAGCGGGAACGCACCGCTGGCAGCGCGCGCCCTCCCCCTATCCTCTTGATCGCGACCGCCGTACAGTTACAGCGGTTTGCGCAGGAGCGGTTGCCTGCCGCAGTACATATGCAGCGGGCGGTCGTAAACAGGTTAAATGAGGCAGGTTACTTAAAGGGTAACTCCACTTTTGTAGGGAAAAAAAAAATCAGCAAATAAAGAAAAAACAATATAGCGTATATAATTGCAACACAAATCATATTGTAACTGAATGTTATTAAAAATGACCTTTCCTTTTCAATCTGCAGCTGTTGTAATTTTCTGAAAATGCAATACAATATGGCTACCTGTAGGGTTCTGTGCACAGAATGTATACTGACCACACCCCAGAAACATCATTTCCTGCTTGTGTGATTGGCTCACTGATTTTCCCAGAAGGTCTTCCTGAGATACAAGTCAGATTTCTGGCATCCCCTGCAACAAAAATGTCATTTTTGGTGAGATACTCCCAATAGGAACATGTCTAAAGGGATGGAGGCTCAGCAGCTTTCCTCATTAGAGCCCTGCAGCTGCCACAGCTGATAGATAATTATGAAACCACTCCTATTAGACCCCCTCTGCACAGAAGAACAAACAATGATTTCTTCAGAATACCAAAAGGTAGGAATCTGCAACAAAGTTTAAAATCCATGTTACAGATCCAGATCACTCAGAGAGGAATGTTTTTTTTTCTCAACAAAAGTGGAGTTACACTTTAAGGCTTCATGTACATGGGTTGTTTTACCACTTCTGGACCGGAAGATTTTCCCCTAATGACCAGGCCATTTTTTGCTGGTTCGGCACTGCGTTACTTTAACTGACAATTGTGTGGTCGTGCGACGCTGTACCCAAATAAAATTGATGTCCTTTTATCCCACAAATACAGCTTTCATTTGGTGGTATTTGATCACCTCTGCGATTTTTTTATTTTTTGCGCTTTAAAAAAAAAAAGAGCGACAATTATGAAGAAAACTATTTTCTTTTATATAAATCTTTTATATTACATTACCAATAAAAAAAATGTAAAAATCTAATTTTCTCATCATTTTAGGCTGATTTGTATTCTGGTATATATTTTTGGTAAAAAAAAAAATCCCAATAAGTGTATAATGATTGATTTGCACAAAGGCTATCGCATCTACAAACTAGGGGAAAGATTTGTCATTTTTATTTTTTTTATTTTTTTTTTTTATACTAGTAATGGTGGCAATCTGCGATTTGTTGTGGGACTGCGACATTGTGGTGGACAGATCGGACCCCTAACTGACATTGTTGACACTTTTGGGGGGACCAGGGATATTACTATAGTAATCAGTGCTAAAAATATGCACTGTTACTGTAATAATGACACTGACAGGGAAGGGGTTAACACCAGGGGCAATCAAAGGGTTAAATGTGTCCATGGGGGGTACTTTCTAACTGTGTGGGGGATGGACTTATGAATTGAACACCGAGACCTGTGTTCCTAAATAGGAGGAACACAGGAGCCCTGTGTTCATTGCTGACAGAACAGCGCTCTGCCGTTGTAAATGCTGTTCTGTCTCCATGGCAAGCGATCGTGGGTGCCTGGTGGCAATCTCGGCCGCTAGACCTGCAGATCAGCTTCCCCTGTGGTGAATGGGTGCAAGCACATGCAACAAATTGCGGGGCCTGCAAAGCGATGTACGGTTACATCATTTCACAGGACAGACCTGACCTGCCACAGTACAGGGAGTGCAGAATTATTAGGCAAATGAGTATTTTGACCACATCATCCTCTTTATGCATGTTGTCTTACTCCAAGCTGTATAGGCTCGAAAGCCTACTACCAATTAAGCATATTAGGTGATGTGCATCTCTGTAATGAGAAGGGGTGTGGTCTAATGACATCAACACCCTATATCAGGTGTGCATAATTATTAGGCAACTTCCTTTCCTTGGGCAAAATAGGTCAAAAGAAGGACTTGACAGGCTCAGAAAAGTCAAAAATAGTGAGATATCTTGCAGAGGGATGCAGCACTCCTAAAATTGCAAAGCTTCTGAAGCGTGATCATCGAACAATCAAGCATTTCATTCAAAATAGTCAACAGGGTCGCAAGAAGCGTGTGGAAAAACCAAGACGCAAAATAACAGCCCATGAACTGAGAAAAGTCAAGCGTGCAGCTGCCAAGATGCCACTTGCCACCAGTTTGGCCATATTTCAGAGCTGCAACATCACTGGAGTGCCCAAAAGCACAAGGTGTGCAATACTCAGAGACATGGCCAAGGTAAGAAAGGCTGAAAGACGACCACCACTGAACAAGACACACAAGCTGAAACGTCAAGACTGGGCCAAGAAATATCTCAAGACTGATTTTTCAAAGGTTTTATGGACTGATGAAATGAGAGTGAGTCTTGATGGGCCAGATGGATGGGCCCGTGGCTGGATTGGTAAAGGGCAGAGAGCTCCAGTCCGACTCAGACGCCAGCAAGGTGGAGGTGGAGTACTGGTTTGGGCTGGTATCATCAAAGATGAGCTTGTGGGGCCTTTTCGGGTTGAGGATGGAGTCAAGCTCAACTCCCAGTCCTACTGCCAGTTTCTGGAAGACACCTTCTTCAAGCAGTGGTACAGGAAGAAGTCTGCATCCTTCAAGAAAAACATGATTTTCATGCAGGACAATGCTCCATCACACGCGTCCAAGTACTCCACAGCGTGGCTGGAAAGAAAGGGTATAAAAGAAGAAAAGCTAATGACATGGCCTCCTTGTTCACCTGATCTGAACCCCATTGAGAACCTGTGGTCCATCATCAAATGTGAGATTTACAAGGAGGGAAAACAGTACACCTCTCTGAACAGTGTCTGGGAGGCTGTGGTTGCTGCTGCACGCAATGTTGATGGTGAACAGATCAAAACACTGACAGAATCCATGGACGGCAGGCTTTTGAGTGTCCTTGCTAAGAAAGGTGGCTATATTGGTCACTGATTTGTTTTTGAATGTCAGAAATGTATATTTGTGAATGTTGAGATGTTATATTGGTTTCACTGGTAAAATAAATAATTGAAATGGGTATACTGTATATTTGATTTTTGTTAAGTTGTCTAATAATTATGCACAGTAATAGTCACCTGACACACACAGATATCCCCCTAAAATAGCTAAAACTAAAAACTACTTCCAAAAATAGTCAGCTTTGATATTAATGAGTTTTTTGGGTTCATTGAGAACATGGTTGTTGTTCAATAATAAAATGAATCCTCAAAAATACTCATTTGCCTAATAATTCTGCACTCCCTGTATATGTACTGCTGGCGGTCGGCATGTGGTTAAAACCTCTCCTAAACGCTGGAACTTGACAGCTAGTAACCGAAGGTTAAAAATGTTGGTTTGGCCGCTTTTATGCGTGTTTAGCGGCGTTAACGTTTTACATTGTGAAATGGTCAGAAATGTATCTCCATTGAACACTACCTGTAAACTAAACGCTTATAAATGTGAGTTACCGCATTTAGATGCATTTGCACGCTGTTACAAGCAACTGACATTTCAAAAGCCAATAAGGCCCCTTTCACACTTATGCAACGCGATTTTACCGCGACTTTGACGCGATTTTGAGCAATGGCTCAGGGCTATATACCTCAAAACGCATTAAAATCGTGCCAAAGTAGTGCAGGAACTACTTTGAAGTCGGTGCGACTTCAAAACGCACTGATATGAATGGGGCTCATTGAAAATAATGGAAAACTACTTGTCATGCGATTTTGCGGTCCAAAATCGCAGGACAAGTCGCACTAGTGTGAAAGGGGCCTTAACTACCATCTAAACGCATTGTTTTGCTTTAAAAAAAAATGCCTCTAAACGACTATAAAAGTCTCAGTGTACATGGACAGATAAGATAACATAGAGTAGAGTTCAGGGGCTGCTGGAAAAAACGCCCAACTGCTCCTAAACGTCCGTTTATCAGCAGCAATGTACATGAGGCCTTAAATGTATTTCCTAATAAACATTCTGATCTCAAGGTTTCCACATATTCAGATTTACCCCAGATTTGGCAAAAACCAGATCTGGATAAATCCAAGTCAATGAGTCAACAGGAGAAAGGAGCAACATGGACATCCTGGCTCATAAACCTTTCTACCAATGTTAGTCAGTGCCTGCATCTGATTGGATGCAGCCAACGTTTGGGTGACATTTTTCTGCCAGCTGTGTCAATCAAACTACAGATAATGAGCTGGCCATACACCAGAGGAATTTCTTCTGGAATTTAATTTTTTTTAAAAGTTTGTTTGATTTTCGAATCGTTGGTGGGGTAAAATCTACATTCATTTGCTACAGCAGTGGCATGAAAATTCGAAGGAGCAGAATAGAACATTTTTCCCAGAATAACAAATTTCTAAGAGTGAGTGTGGATTTTATTCTGGAACGTCCATTAACCACTTCAGCTCCAGAAGGTTTTACCCCCTTAATGGCCAGGCCATTTTTGGCGATACGGCACTAAGTTGCTTTAACGGACAATTGTGCGGTCGTGCGACGCTGTACCCAAATATAATTGATGTACTTTTTCCCCACAAATAGAGCTTTCTTTTGGTGGTATTTGATCACCTCTGTGGTTTTTGTTTTTTTTTGCGCTATAAACAAAAAAGGACCGACAATTTTGGAAAAAAAAAACACAATATTTTTGCTTTCTGCTATTAAATATTCCCAATAAAAAAAAAAAAAATTAAGTGCCGGTTCACACTTATGCGATTGTACTGCGAATGCGATGCCTTCTAAATAGTCTCCAATCGCATGCATTTACAAAATACATTGAATTCGTGACGGTCGTTCACATCTATGCGTTGCGATCCAGATGCGAATGTGATGCGATGATAAAAAGGGTCTTGTGCGAGTTTACAGTGCTGCGTTGCGAATTTAGTCTCCATTGACATCAATGTAAATCGGTCTGGACTCGCATTATCAGTTCAGATATGTGCGAATTCTTATGTGCAAATTCTTATTTTTTGCTTGATTTTCCCCTCAGCTCCACCCCTCCTGAGCTTAATTAACATAATCAACGCAATCAGATTTTCATTACAATCGCGCTGGTACTATTGAAAAACATAAGGTAAACTCGCACTGCAAATTCGCATTGCAAGCGCAAGCGCATAAGTGTGAACCGGCACTAAAAAATCAAATCAATTTTTTTTCATCAGTTTCGGCCAATGTGTATTCTGCTACATATATTTGGTAAAAAAAATCCTAATAAGTCTATATTGATTTGTTTGCACAGACGTTATCGCATCTACAAATTATGGACTTTTTATTTTTTGGTATTGTTTTTACTAGTATTGGAGGCCAGCAATCAGTGAATTTTAGTGGGACTGTGACATTGCATCGAACAAATCTGACACTAAGTGACCCTTTTTGGGAACCAGAGACACCAATACAGTGATCAGTACTGAAAAATATGCACTGTTACTGTATAAATGACACTTGCAGGGAAGGGTTTAACACTAGGGGTGATCAAGGGGTTAAATGTGCTCCTAGGGAATGCTTTCTAACTGTGTGGGGGATAGATGTGCTAGACGCAGGGGTCTAAACTTTGTAGACAGAAAAGTTACCGTGCCAAATTGGCCCTTACCCCTATTGAAGGTTCAAAAACAAATTTTGGGACAGAAAAAGACGGGGCTTTGCGGGCCTGTGGGAGTGGAAGGATCAGAAAGTAGAACCAGTAGTAAAATCAAAAATACATTTTATTGGTTTCTCAAAATATAAAAAACAAGCATGGATAGCCATCCATGTATAATAACGAACAAATACAACATACAATGATTAAAATATGGTGTCACTGTAATTATAGAAACATATCCCATAAGGGTTTAGAAACAGAAAAAACAAAGCCTGTGTAGGTGGAAGGTAGGTCTCAAGCTGGATTCGGTCACGATAGGTCCCCAGCAAGCCGACGCGTTTCGCTTAAGGCTTCCTCAGGGCCTGAGAGACCCTAACAGACCGATGTTTCTATGAGTAACATAAATATAAGTAAATATACAACAATTTATACATTTGATAATACAGGATATATACTACTAGTCTTTGCACATATTTGGTTCTAATTTTATACTGACCCTTTTTAGCAGTGACTTGTGTGGGCGGCAGGGCTGTGGCGGTACATATAATGTTCGGAAGATAATATCTCCATATTTACCATACAGAATTTATATAGGTGTCACGTAGAACACTTTTGTATTACATCCGATGTGTTGGATTGCAGTTGTATCATCAAGGTCAAGGCTGTGAATAGGAATGTCAATAGGTATACATCCATGTCTGCAACACTGACGCCAATGATTTTAGTATAATCTATATTTTATAATTTTATACTTTTATAACCAACCTGCTATAAATAGCTCCAATCTCAGCCTCTTGGGGTGTAATTGCCCCTTAGCAGATAATTGTCCTCTTCCTGGATTGTTTGTCCATATATACAATAACCCTCAGGTACATTCAATCTAGAAGTGTGAGTATATATATTATGTATTATTAGCCACATATAACAATCATAAGATCTCCATTCCATGAGATTAATCATTGGATAGTGGAGAATATCCTGAAAGTCATATCTGGGTAAACAAAGGGGATACTGAAGGACTAGTTGTTAGTTATGTGAGGAGATTGGAACAAAGCGTATAAATACTCACTTAGTGTCAATATTGCACTCGTTTGAGCCAGGTTTTAAAGACCTCTATGCAGTTTGTAGGGAATGTATCCCCAATCTACTTGTCCTAGGTGGCAGTAGGGTTGACCTAGAGAGGGGTGGGGTACATAAGGGGTTAGGCTCCATGTACACGGGACGCTGGAAATGGACGTTTAGGAGCAGTTGGGCGTTTTTTTCAGAAGTCCCTGAACGCAGCTCCATGTTATCTTATCTGTCCATGTACACATGGTAGTTTACAGTCATTTGCAGGCAGTTGCGTTCAGGGACTTTTTTTAGAACGCAATTATATTGCGTTCGAACGTGTGTTTCCCGACGTTTCAAACGCAGAAACGCGGCCGAACGTGACTAAACGTGACTGAATGTGATGAACCTACGTTCAGCCACGTTATACGTTTTTTTTCTTCCATTCAAAATCAATGGTTCCCTATGGGAGCCTATTGATTTGAATGGAAGTCGCACCGCAAGTCGGATCCGACTTGCGGCGCGACCTGCACTGTGAGAATCTTGAGGGGGAACTCCACGCCAAAAATGGGAAAAAAAACTGCGTGGGGTTCCCCCCCAGGTTCCAAACCAGGCCCTTCGGGTCCGGAATGGAATTTGAGGGTAGCCCCACGCCGAAAAACGGCGTGGGGTCCCCCCCAAAATCCATACCAGACCCTTATCCGAGCATGCAGCCCGGAAGGCCAAGAAAGGGGAGGGGACGAGCGAGCGGCCCCACCCCCCCTGGACCACACCAGGCCACATGCCCTCAACATGGGGGGGTGTTGGTGCTTTGGGGCAGGGGGAGCTCTGCACCCCCCACCTCAAAGCACCCTGCCCCCATGTTGATGAGGACAAGGGCCTCATCCCCACAACCCTGGCCGGTGGTTGTGGGGGTCTGCGGGCAGGGGGCTGATCGGAATCTGGAAGCCCCCTTTAACAAGGGGGCCCCCCAGATCCCGGACCCCCTCCCTGTGTGAATGGGTATTGGGGTACACTGTACCCCTACCCATTCACCCCATAAAAGATAGTGTATGTAAATAATGACAGGAGACGTTTTGGAAAGTTTATTAAAAATCTTCATCCGGCTCTTCGGGGTCTTCTCCTCTCCGGGGGTCTTCTGCTCTTTTGCTGTCCGCCCTTCTGCTATCCTCTCTTCTTGTCTTCTCCTCTCCGTGGGGTCTTCTGCTCTTTTGCTGTCCGCCCTTCTGCTGTCCTCTCCTCTCCGGGGGTCTTCTGCTGTCTTCTCTCTGTGGGGTCTCCTGTTCTTTTGCTGTCCGCCCTTCTGATGTCCTCTCTTCTTGTCTTCTCCTCTCCGGTCTTCTGCTCTTGTGCTGTCGGCTCTCCTTCTTCCTCCGGTCCTCCTCCGACGACGTCTCCAGCGATTATGCCGGCCTCTGGTCTCTGCAGCTTATTATATAGCCATTAGGGGCGTGGCCGCCAGATGACGTCATCGGGAGACCACGCCCCTTGTGTCACATGTGACGTCACATGTGACACAAGGGGCGTGGTCTCCCGATGACGTCATCTGGCGGCCACGCCCCTAATGGCTATATAATAAGCTGCAGAGACCAGAGGCCGGCATAATCGCTGTAGACGTCGTCGGAGGAGGACCGGAGGAAGAAGGAGAGCCGACAGCACAAGAGCAGAAGACCGGAGAGGAGAAGACAAGAAGAGAGGACATCAGAAGGGCGGACAGCAAAAGAACAGGAGACCCCACAGAGAGAAGACAGCAGAAGACCCCCGGAGAGGAGAGGACAGCAGAAGGGCGGACAGCAAAAGAGCAGAAGACCCCACGGAGAGGAGAAGACAAGAAGAGAGGATAGCAGAAGGGCGGACAGCAAAAGAGCAGAAGACCCCCGGAGAGGAGAAGACCCCGAAGAGCCGGATGAAGATTTTTAATAAACTTTCCAAAACGTCTCCTGTCATTATTTACATACACTATCTTTTATGGGGTGAATGGGTAGGGGTACAGTGTACCCCAATACCCATTCACACAGGGAGGGGGTCCGGGATCTGGGGGGCCCCCTTGTTAAAGGGGGCTTCCAGATTCCGATCAGCCCCCTGCCCGCAGACCCCCACAACCACCGGCCAGGGTTGTGGGGATGAGGCCCTTGTCCTCATCAACATGGGGGCAGGGTGCTTTGAGGTGGGGGGTGCAGAGCTGCCCCAAAGCACCAACACCCCCCCCATGTTGAGGGCATGTGGCCTGGTGTGGTCCAGGGGGGGTGGGGCCGCTCGCTCGTCCCCTCCCCTTTCCTGGCCTTCCGGGCTGCATGCTCGGATAAGGGTCTGGTATGGATTTTGGGGGAGACCCCACGCCGTTTTTTCGGCGTGGGGCTACCCTCAAATTCCATTCCGGACCCGAAGGGCCTGGTTTGGAACCTGGGGGGGGAACCCCACGCAATTTTTTTCCCATTTTTGGGTGGAGTTCCCCCTCAAGATTCTCACAGTGCAGGTCGCGCCGCAAGTCGGATCATCCTGATCTGACTTGCGGTGCGCCTTCCATTCAAATCAATAGGCTCCCATAGGGAACCATTGATTTTGAATGGAGGCAGAAAAACGCTGCTAAAAGCAACGTGGCCAAACGTGCAATAACGCAAATGGAAAAAGCTACTGAAAGCACGTTTAACAGCTGCTTTTTCCCGGCGTCAGAAATAGCTTTGCAGGACGTTTTTTCTAACGTCCCGTGTACATGGAGCCTTATTGTTATAGCTATGATCGAGAGTCAAGATCTGTGAGGACATATATTACATATTGGAAGGGGGGGGGGGGGGAAAGAGGAAGAAATGGGGAGGGTAAATAGAAAGAGGGGGGGGGAGGGGGGGGGGGGAAAAAAAAGGGGAAAAAAGGAGGAAAAGATGGAGAGGGGAGGGAGGAAAAGGGGAGGGGAGAGGGGGGGGGGGGAAAAGAAGGGGGAGGGAAAGAGTATCCTTATACCTACCTCTCCTCAAACTAAAAGGTGCTCCAGGCAGGGAAATAGGGCCTATATAGACGTATATTTCAGTTAAATGGACCCAGGGTCCTGGGCTATCCAAGCCCTACAAGATATGGGTAAGGAGCATAAAATTAGTCATGGTGTGCTTATTCCAAATGTCCAAACAGATGGCCAATAATCCCTTCTATTGATATGGAGCCCCTGTCACTTACCTCTGTGTCACCGTACGTATTACCACCTGCCTACCTGTTGTATGTTTTGTCCGGAATATATATAGGAGGAAGGAGGGGGGGGGGATCCACCCTCTTTGTTCGTTTTGGCGCTCAAACATATTTTCTCCAAGTGATAGTAATTGTTTGTAATTGTGATCGGCGGTTGCGCGATATGGCCACATCACTTCCGGTCATTCCGGAGTCCGGGATAGTGCACTCCCCCACTGGGGTTCCAATCAGTATTAACGTTGCCTCATAGCGTCACTTCCGGCTGCGACGAGGTCGCACCGGAAGTGACGACCTTGGTATTACAAACGGACTTGTTGTTGGTGGACTATGGCGTTGCCTCATCGCGTCACTTCCGGCCGCGACGAAGCCGCACCGGAAGTGACGACCTTAGTAACAACTAGGGACCTGTCATTGCTTCACTCGTCCCAGCCCTCTCAGACCTCCTTCTAAGATCGGATATCATCTGATCTCGGACATAACACTCTTGCAGCGGGCTCCCCCTGGTGGATCAGCATCACAGACATGGATATATTCCTACTCACTACCATCATGCAAGAAATCACCCATCGGAATTAAGATGTAGAATATTATAACTGTCTAATCCTCGTTCAATAGTTTACCTCTTTATGGGTATTAGCTTTTAACAATATACTCGAATTACTTATTCAGCCTCCGCCACAGCCGTGTCGCCTCTCCAGTCACCTATCATGCAAAGAATACAAAGCATATACATATATACTATATTTTGCATAGAAGCAAAATCACATTTTTTTACATTTTGTGTTTGAATAGCAAAAAAAATATATAAGATAAATATAAATAAATAGACTCTATTGTTTTATAGTCTATTTTTAGATTCTCGTCCCTATTTCACACAAAATTATTTAATTGGCCCATTCTGGTGCACGGGGGGATGTTCTGTAGGGATAAGGGAAACACAGGGAAAGAGGAGATAAAGTTTTCCATTATTATTATTTGGGAGGGGATATTCCAAACGATAGGTCTCCTATAAAAAAGGTTTGTAACTAATCACATCGTTCAGACCTGGATATACAGTCGCTCTTAAATCGTATATCCATCTGGCCTCACGTGCCAGAACTTTTTTCTCAATGTCACCTCCCCTTGTATCTTCGGGGATAACATCTAATACAGTAAATTTGTAAACTATGGCCCTCCAGCTGTTCAGGAACTACAATACCCATCATGCCTAGTTATGTCTGGGAATGTCAGATTTACAATGCCTCATGGGATGTATAGTTCTGCAACAGCTAGAGGGCCGTAGTTTGGACACTCATGTGCTAGAGGAAAAGATAGATGAAACACAAGATCTCTCTCTGCCTCTCTGATAGAACAGACGTCTGCCTTGTTTACATAGGCAGACTGCCGTTCTGTCATTCTCCTGCACGATTGCAGGTGGCCGGCGGCCATCGCGGCCGCTGGACCTGCTGATTGGCTCCCGCTGTATCTAATCACAACAGGATTGGCGCTCCAGCGGGGAGTGCGTGCCCCCGAGAAACCCTGCACAAAATCACGTACCTATATGTGGTTTTTGCGCAGCCATAGCTGAGGGGCCATCCTCAAACTGTTCCCACAAAGTTGGGGAGCATGAATTTATCTAAAATGTCTTTGGATGCTGACACCTTAGGTCCCTTTCACACAGGCAGACCATCCCCCCATGCATCTCTATGGGGCATTGATGTCAGCGGAGACATGTCCGCTGACACCCAAACCGATCCGTCAAATCTGGACGGATGGAAACCCTATTTTCCATCTGTCCAGTGGATCGGATCGGATGAGAACGGACCGACGGTCCATTCCCATCCGATTCCCCCATAGAGATCTATGGGGCTGTGACAGCTGTACCTCTGCACACAGTGCGGAGATACAGCTGTCATTCTCCTGCTCAGCGGGGGATCGGCGGATTGATCCCCCGCTGAGAAAAGCGGAGTCCATTTGACGGACACAGTGTGTGAAAGAGCCCTTAAGAGTTCCGTTCATTGGAACTAAGGGGCCAAGCCCAACCCCTGAAAAATAACCCCACACCATAATCTCCCCTCCACCAAATGATTAGGACCAGTGCACAAAGCAAGGTCCATAAAGACATGGATGAGTGAGTTTGGGGTGGAGGAACTTGACTGGCCTGCACAGAGTCCTGACCTCAACCTGATAGAACACATTTGGGATGAATTTGAGCGAAAACTGCGAGTCAGGCCTTCTCTCCAACATCAGTGCCTGACCTCACAAATGGGCTTCTGCAAGAATGGTCAAACATTTCCATAGACACACTCCTAAACCTTGTGGACAGAATCCCTGAAGAGTTGAAGCTGCTATAGCTGCAAAGGGTGCGCCAACTCAATATTGAACCCTACAGACTAAAGCCTAGTACACACGCAACAAATTTCCGGCGACCGGTCGTCCGTCTTTTGTCCAGAGTGGTGTTTTGTTGGTTGGAATGTGCCTATGACACGGGATTCTGTCCCGTATGACAGAATTCTACTTCAGAAGTGATGTCATGTGTTGGATTGCTTTTTTTGTGTTCTTTCTTCTCTGAGCATGCCCAGTCTTGCTCATCAGATTTTTCCCTGTCGAAATCTGTACTGACTGCACGAAAATCGGACGTGTTTTGGCGGACGACAAAAATTTTATAGCCTGCACACCAGAATTTTTTCGGCCGAAAGGTCGGAGTCAGTTGTCGGAAGCACCATACTAACAAGCCGAAAATCGGCAGATTGGTTGTCGGATGAAATTTCCCTACAGATTTTCTTATCGTGTGTACGAGGCCTTAAGACTGGGATTCCATTAACCACTTGCCGTCTGCTTACGGTAATAGTACTGCGGCAAAGTGGCTCGTTATTGTCTGACGACGTAGATCTACGTCATCAGACACTCCCCTTTCTCGGCGGCGCGCGCGTGCCGCCGGAGGCTCGCTCCCGCTGTATTCAGTCACAGCGGGAGTCGGGCCAGGGGAGGAGCGGCGGTGATCGTCGCTGCTCTTCCCCGATCGTCGGGGAATCGAGTGTGGAGATCTGCCCGCCTGTGTAAACACAAGCGGGCGGATCTCCTAAGTGACAGGCAGGGTCAGATTGCAGGGTTCAGCATAGCTGAACCCTGGATCTGTCCTTCTGTCACTCAGTCACCTCCCCCCACACATTAGTAAGCACCAGGCATACATTAACCCCTCCCTTTCCAATAAAATTAACCCCTTCCCTGCCAGTGTCATTTTTACAGTAACAGTGCATATTTATAGCACTGATTACTGTAGTAATGTCACTGGTACCCCATAAGTGTCAAAAATGTCAGTCAAGGGTCCGATCTGTCCGCCGCAATGTCGCAGTCCCGCAAAAAAATCGCAGATCGCCGCCATTAAAAAAAAAACACCAAAAATGACAGAAATCTTTTTCTTAGTTAGTAAACGCAATAACTTTTGCGCAAACCAATCAAAATACGCTTATTGCGATTTTTTTTTTTTTTTTTTTTTTTTTTTACCAAACATAGGTAGCAGAAAACAAATTGGCCAAAAATGTAAAAAAATTTTGATTTTTAAATTTTTTTGGGGGGGAATTTCATATAAAAAAAATGTGAAAAATATTGCTGTTTTTTCAAAATTTACGCTCTTTTTTTTTTGTTTATAGCGCAAAAAATAAAAATCGCACAGGTGATCAAATACCACCAAAAGAAAGCTCTGTTTGTGGGAAAAAAAGGACGTAAATTTTGTTTGCGCAATTGTCAGTTAAAGTCGCACAGCACCGAATCGCACAAAGTGGCCCGGGCGTAAGACAGCAAAATCCTCCGGTGGTAAAGTGGTTAAAGTTCATGTGTGTGTAAAGGCAGGTGTCCCAATACTTTTGGTAATCTAGTGTATCTGCCTGTATTTCTCAGCATTGAGGACACTATTTTAGGGGGGATTCAGCACCATACATATTAAGTAGGTGTAATAGTGGGTATCCTATTACCTGCAGGCCACTGCTTCAGCTAAAACCCCCCTGTGCTGTGTCCCCTTTGCAGCTGCTGGATACTGCTCTGTCTTCCAGCAATGTGAAAGGTTAACAGCAGCAGATCTGAATTAGGAAAGTTGCTCTGCCCACCCCCTCCAGCCTCCTAAACCATTCATAGAATGTGTCTTTCTATACTTCCTTGATGCCTCAAGTTTCATGAATGGAGGAGTTGATTGACAGCCTCTCCACTGCCCATTCACAGAACATGATGCATTCTACGTTTCCTTACATATCGACTACCAGTGTAGCCAATTCAGCCCTTAACTCCCTGATCCAGCCAACTTTTTTTAGATTTGGATGTAGTAGGGAAGCTTAGAACTTCTGGCAGGTTTTTAATGCTGTTCAATGATTTCTTTTCACCAAAACAAGAAATAAGGGGAGTGGGTGTCATCAAGGCAGATAGACGACAAAGGATCTAACCTTTTAACCCTTCTCTATTTTTTTTGTTTCAATTGAATTGATGTGTGGAGAGATTTTTAAATCACTTCCTGACCTGTTTTCCCTCTAGTGATCATACCACCAGTAAGCCTCGGTTCACACTTGTGCGTGTGCGGGGTTCGCATGTAATGTCGGAGCGCACTGCTCCGACATTACATGCGATCGGCTGTGCGGTGCGAGTTTAGCCATACACTTTGTATGGCTAAATTCGCACCGCAGCCGCAGCAAACACGCACAGGGACCCTTTTTTCCAGCCGCATCAGGATCGGATCACACAGCGGTTCACACTTGTGCTATCCGATCCTGTGTGAACTGCACGATCGCACTGCGATATGCGATCAAACTGGGGGTGTCGTTAAGATTACATTGACACCCCCAGCATATCGCATATGGCAGTGTGAACTGCCGGGGGTGCGTGTGCGATGCGGGAACAGGCTGCAGATTCGCAGCCTTCCCGCATTGCATAAATGTGAACCGAGCCTAAGAGCCGGTTCACATTCATGCGGCTGCGGCGTTCGCATGTAATGTCGGAGCGCACTGCTCCTTCATTACATGCGATCGGCTGTGCGGTGCGAGTTTAGCCATACACTTTGTATGGCTGAATTTGCACCGCACCCGCAGCAAACACGCACAGGGACCCTTTTTTGCAGCCGCATCCGGATCGGATCGCACAGCGGTTCACACTTGTGCGATCCCATCCTGTGCGAACTGCAAGATCGCACTGCGATATGCGATCAAACTGGGGGTGTCGTTAAGATTACATTGACACCCCCAGCGTATCGCATATGGCAGTGTGAACTGCCGGGGGTGCGTTTGCGATGCGGGAACAGGCTGCGAATTCACAGCCTTCCCGCATCGCATAAGTGTGAACCAGGGCTAATAGCCTGACCGAGAATCTAACCCCTTCTTACTCTATTCTAGATATTTACATAGAGATGGGCTTTAAAGCCTATATCAGGGAAATCCTTCCTTGAATGGAGTGCCCCCTGCATAGCTTGTTTTAGGTTTAGGGGACAAGAAATCATTTAACTTACCTGAACCCCCCCCCCCCCCCCCCACACTCTGGCAGCTACCACTCTCCTCTACTCCTGTACACTCCTGCAGTGGACTGTTCTTCTTCATCTCCACATCCAGTTGTAGGCTATGGGCTCTGCATTGGACTTGATGTCAGAGGGCATCTGACTGACAGGGCAGGGGGTTGAATAGGCTGCGGGGACTGGTCTTCCACCCTGAAGGGAGCCTGCCAGAGTGGTGGATTATGGTAGGTTAGTTTTATTTCTGGTCTCCTAGAGCAGGGGTCTTCAAAGTTTCTAATTAAAGGGCTGCTTACTGTCCTTCAGACTGTAGCCAGATGGAGTAGAAAATGTCCTGGCACCAGTAGGAGTAAATAATGCCCCATCTTTGTAGGGGAAGGAGTAGTGCCCTATCAATGTCAGTGTAAGGAATAGTGCCCTATTATTGATCTCAGTGGGAGGAATAGTGCCATATCATTGGTCTCAGTGGGAGGAATCGTGCACTCTCTTTGGTGTCAGTGGAAGGATCAGTGCCCCATTGCTGGTGTCAGTGGAATAAATGGTGCCCTATTGGTGTCAATGGGAGGAATAGTGTCGCATTGTTAGTGTCAGTGGGAAGAATAGTGTTGCACTGTTGGTGTAAGCAGACAGAGTAGTGCCCCACCATTGGTATCAGTGGGAAGAATAGTGTCCCACCATTGGTGTCAGTGGGAAGAATAGTGTCCCACCATTGGTGTCAGTGGGAGGAATAGTGTCCTATCATTGGTGTTAGTGGGAGGAATAATGCCCCATCATTGGTGTCAGTGGGAGGAATAGTGCCCCATCATTGGTACCAGTGGGAGAATAAGTGCCCCACCATTGGTGTCAATGGGAGGAATAGTGCCTTATCATTGGTGTCAGTGTGAGGAATAGTGCCCCACCATTGATGTCAGTGGGAAGAATAGTGTCCCACCATTGGTGTCAGTGGGAGGAATAGTGCCCCACCATTGGTGTCAGTGGGAGGAATAGTGCCCCACCATTGGTGTCAGTGGGAGGAATAGTGCCTCATCATTGGTGTCAGTGTGAGGAATAGTGCCTCACCATTGGTGTCAGTGGGAGGAATAGTGCCCCACCATTGGTGTCAGTGTGAGGAATAGTGCCCCACCATTGGTGTCAGTGGGAAGAATAGTGACCCATCATTGGTATCAGTGGGAGGAATAGTGTCCTATCATTGGTGTCAGTGTGAGGAATAGTGCCTCACCATTGGTGTCAGTGGGAGGAATAGTGCCCCACCATTGGTGTCAGTGTGAGGAATAGTGCCCCACCATTGGTGTCAGTGGGAAGAATAGTGACCCATCATTGGTATCAGTGGGAGGAATAGTGTCCTATCATTGGTGTCAGTGTGAGGAATAGTGCCTCATCATTGGTGTCAGTGGGAGGAATAGTAGCCCACCATTGGTGTCAGTGGGAAGAATAGTGACCCATCATTGGTATCAGTGGGAGGAATAGTGTCCTATCATTGGTGTCAGTGTGAGGAATAGTGCCCCACCATTGGTGTCAGTGGGAGGAATAGTGCCCCACCATTGGTGTCAGTGGGAGGAATAGTGCCCCACCATTGGTGTCAGTGGGAGGAATAGTGCCCCACCATTGGTGTCAGTGGGAGGATAAGTGCCCCACCATTGGTATCAGTGGGAAGAATAGTGTCCCACCATTGGTGTCAGTGGGAGGAATAGTGTCCCACCATTGGTGTCAGTGGGAGGAATAGTGCCCCACCATTGGTGTCAGTGGGAGGAATAGTGCCCCACCATTGGTGTCAGTGGGAGGAATAGTGCCCCACCATTGGTGTCAGTGGGAGGAATAGTGTCCCACCATTGGTGTCAGTGGGCGGAATAGTGCCCCACCATTGGTATCAGTGGGAAGATTAGTGTCCCACCATTGGTGTCAGTGGGAGGAATAGTGTCCCACCATTGGTGTCAGTGGGAGGAATAGTACCCCATCATTGTTGTCAGTGGGAGGAATAGTGTCCCACCATTGGTGTCAGTGGGAGGATAAGTGCCCCACCATTGGTATCAGTGGGAAGATTAGTGTCAGTGGGAGGAATAGTACCCCATCATTGGTGTCAGTGGGAGGAATAGTGCCCCATCATTGGTGTCAGTGGGAAGAATAGTGTCCCACCATTGGTGTCAGTGTGAGGAATAGTGTCCCACCATTGGTGTCAGGGGGAAGAATAGTGTCCCACCATTGGTGTCAGTGGCAGCAATTGGGCCAGATTGTTGGTGTCAGTGGGAGGAATAGTGCCCCAAGGGCCATTAAAGGGCAGTTTTAAAGCAAAAGGGCCACAGTTTGGAGATCACTGCCCTAGAGTAAATGAGTATTTAACCCTTGTAGTACAGATGCAGTTCAATACAAGGGAGAAGTTTAACTTACTTTTACACTTTAGAGACCAGCTTTGAATTATTACAATAATGTATAAAACATATTTTAAAAACTGAAGTACAAATCTATAAAAAAAATAGAATAGGATTGTTACTTCCGTGGAATTTACTGGTAACTGATCTGATCTTTCCCTTTGCCCAAACCTCAGTGCGGCTTTGTTGTCGGCCAACATCGGACATCATACATGAGGTAATGGCGCTCACTGTCTGCACTTTGTTTTTATTACTTTTTTACATGCCGAAAAAAAAAAAGAATCCGGGGCAAAGTCTTCGCTTTGCTTTTAAATCCTAACTGAATCCACTTATATGAACGCTTCCTCTGCTTATCCTATTGGTCTGGGTGCAGGAGAATTGAATTCTGGGAAAATGTTATGTAATCAGATTGCGGGTGTGGGGGGGCCCACATATTCAATTGTTCTAGTGAATCTACAGCTCTGAGATAATATCCTGCCTTATAAGTGGAAAGCTGGTGTGATGACAAATCCTTCTGAACGGTTACATGACCCCTTTCCTGTCCCAGCCCTGCAGACCAGTAAGTGACAGGCTGCAGACTACATACCACCCTTCTATAGAACACGTCCTAACTCAATCACTTTCAATGTGCTAAAGCATTGCATGTCATTAAAGCTTGTCATTTATTACTTCACTTTTTTTATACTTTGTTGCATATTAGCACTGCTGATCTCCTGCAGCCACTTTCTGTAATGGCTGCATGGCATTTCTCATGGAGGTGACAGCAGTGGAACATGCCTGTGCAATATATGTCAGCACAGCTGCTTGGACTATCCATTAAGAGAACGAGTGACAGAGGGCGATAAGGCATGAAAGCAACTGGGAGACAGCATCAGATCCTTGCCACCCATTCAATGGAAGTGCCTGCCCAAGGACCTTTGTGACAGGATCACCTGCTATTATTTTAAACCCAAAAATAAAAAATGATTACATTGCAGCTTACGAATTCTTGGATGTGGTGGCTGCATTCGTTTTTTTTTTTTTTTAGACTTTTTTTTTTTTTTTAGACTTTTTTTTTTTTTTTTTTTTAGACTTTTTTTTTTTTTCACTTTATTTCCACTTGGTGATGCTGCCAATAAGGCTCCATTCACGCTCGTGCAACTTGTCATGCAACTTTGGACATCAAAGTTGCATGACAAGTCGATCCCTATGTTTTACATTTGCCCCCTTAATGACCAGGCCATTTTTTGCGGAAAAATTGCGTGGTCATGCGACACTGTACCCAAATACAGTTGATGTTCCTTTTTTTCCCACAAATAGAGCTTTCTTTTGGTGGTATTTGATCACCTGTGTGGATTTTTGCTTTTGCACTATAAACAAAAAAAAAAGAGCGTTGATTTTCTGCTATAGACACAAACAACGAAAAAAGTTGGGACTTTAGCCGCTTGCCGACTGCTCACAGTATATTTACTGCGGCAGTCAGCCCCTCACAGGCAGAGTGACGTAGGTCTACGTCGCTCGCCTGTGAGGCTCTGGGGAGCGAGCGCGCGCCCGCGGAGGCGCGCTCCTGCGCGGTCACGGACCCCCCCGCGCGTGTGACCAGCGGACCCGATGTCCGCCGGTCACTCGGCGATCGGCGGGGGAGAGGGAGAATGTCAGGCAGCTTGTGTAAACAAGCCACCTGTCATTCTCCTCGCTGTAAAGACACTGATCACACGGATCTAGTATGTAGATCCGTTGATCAGTGTCCTTACAGCTCAAGCCACAGCCAATCACAGTAGAAAGCACGCCCCTAGGGACACACACAGCCCCTCCCTCCCAAATAAAGTTAACCCCTTCACTACCAGTGTATTTTTACAGTAACAGTGCATATGTATAGCACTGATTACTGTAGAAATGTCACTGGTAACCCCAAAAGTGTCAAAAATGTCAGTCAAGGGTCCGATCTGTCCGCCACAATGTCGCAGTACCGCAAAAAAAATTGCAGATCGCCGCCATTACACGTTAAAAAAAAAAACAGCAAAAATGACAAAAATCTTTCCCTTTGTTAGTAAACGCGATAACTTTTGCGCAAACCAATCAAAATACGCTTTTTGCGATTTTTTTTTACCAAACATAGGTAGCATAAAACAAATTGGCCGAAAATGTTAAAAAATTTTTGATTTTTACATTTTTTTTTTGGGGGGGGGGGAATTTCATATAAAAAAATGTGAAAAATATTGTTATTTTTGCAAAATGTACGCTCTTTTTTTGTTTATAGCGCAAAAAGTAAAAATCGCACGGGTGATCAAATACCACCAAAAGAAAGCTCTGTTTGTGGGAAAAAAAGGACGTCAAATTCGTTTTAGGTACAGCGTCGCACGACCGCGCAATTGTCCATTAAAGTCACGCAGTGCCGAATCGCAAAATACCCCCTGGTCGTTTAGCAGGAAAATCCTCCGGGGCTTAAGTGGTTAAATGAGGTTTCGCCTGGCTAGGGCTAAATACCTCCATCCCTATTCTTGAACAAATTGGGGGAAAGGGGAGTATGACTAAACCGTAATGAGGCTATCGGCAGGGTATTGTAGCATAATATAAAATGTGTGAATCCTTTCACAACATAGTAATAATGTAGTACACATAGCCAATGCCTAAGTCACCCTAAATATAGGGACAAGGGTAAAAAAAAGGGGGGGCAGTTGGGACTTTAAATGAAGTGCATACCAATGGTTGGGATAGGTAATATGGCTAAAAATGATTGTAAAAGTGGATCCAACAACATAGTAAAAGAAGAACTTGATTTAATGATGCAGGTCATCAGCAATAAAATACAAATATCCAATAGAGCATGGGTACATACATATAGAAATGGATGAACATTGCAGTGTAAACAACATACAATAAATATATGTAAAACAGGTAATGACAATTTGGTATAGCACCTCCAAATTCATAATATAGACAGACATCCGAGCAGATTTCAAAAAATATATATATTGCATATGTACACAACATAGAATATGGTAATTCCAGGTAGTAAAGTATCTGAATATATGGAAAACATCATGGACTCGACGCGTTTCGTGGACACACATTGCCACTTCATCAGGAGTAGATGTTTTGTGAAATTCTAAAAAATATTTAGAATGACAAGTCGATGCCTATGTTTTACATTTGCCTCCTTAATGACCAAGCCATTTATTTTTTGCGGAAAAATTGCATGGTCATGCGACACTGTACCCAAATACAATTGATGTTCCTTTTTTTCCCACAAATAGAGCTTTCTTTTGGTGGTATTTGATCACCTGTGTGGATTTTTGCTTTTGCACTATAAAAAAAAAAAAAAAAAAAAAAAAAAGAGCGTCGATTTTCTGCTATATAACATTCCCAATAACAAAAAATTTAAAAATCAAATTTTTTTCAGTTTAGGTCAATTTGTATACTGCCACATATTTTTGGTAATAAAAATCCCAAAAAGCGTTTTTTTTTAATTGGTTTGCGCAAAAGTTACAAACTACGGGATAGATTTTTGGACTTTTTATTTATTTTTTTTGTTTTTATTAGTAATAGTGGCGATCAGCGATTTTTAGCGGGACTGCAATGTTAGGGCGGACAGATTGGACACCTAACTGACATTTTTGACATTTTTTGGGGACACCAGTGACATTAATACAGTAATCAATGCTAAATAGTGATGCACCGATCCGACTTTTTTGGACCCGATACCGATATCTGGCGTTGTGAAATCGCCAATACCGGAACCGATCCGGAGCTACACACAAAGCAAGCGGCTGCAGTACAGAGCAAAGTCGCTGCTTCATGTGTACGGCTCCTCCATTCACAGGCGGAGTGCATCTGATATCACTCCGCCTGTGAGCCGGACCTATACAGGAAGTAGCGGCTCCCATCTCATACTACTACTGCACCAAGTAAGGGATGGCTGAGCCGTTACTCAGCAAAAACCGGATCGGCCCATGGATCGGTCAATGTTACCAAACCCCCAATCCATCTAAAATGGCCATATCGGCGCCGATATCCGATCTGAATATCAGATCGTTTCATCCCTAGTGCTAAATAATATGCACTGTTACTGTATAAATTACACTGGCAGGGAAAGGGTTAACACTAAGGGTGATCAAAGGGTTAAATGTGTGGTTGTTTGTGCTTACTGACTATGTGGGGGAAGGGTTCTGTGACAGGCACAGAGAGATCAGGGTTGTAGCTTAGTTGAAACTGCTGATCTCTCCATGCCTGTCTCACAGAAGACTGCAGACGGGTCTTCTGTCAGTTTCTGTGAAGACCTCGGGAGGCTGGTGGCGATCGCCGCCGCTCCTCCTGTGGCCCACCTCCCTCTGTGTCTAATCCCAACGGGACCGCGGCTGTGGCGGCGCACGAACGCTGCTGAATCCACGTGCACATACCGCATATACTCGAGTATAAGCCGACCCGAATATAAGCCAAGGCCCCTAATTTTACCACAAAAAATTGGGAAAACATATTGACTGGAGTATAAGCCTAGGGTGGGAAATGCAGCAGCTACCGGACCCAACTGGACCACCACGAGACACAAAACAGGGCCTGCGGGCATGGTACAGGAGATGGTATAGGCATGGTACAGGAGATGGTTCAGGCATGGCACAGGTGATGGTACAGGCATGGCGTAGGTCATGGTATAGTCATGGTACAGGCATGGCACAGGTGATGGTACAGGAGATGGTATAGGCATGGCACACAGGTCATGGTATAGGCATGGTACAGGCATGGCACAGGCGATGGTACAGGCATGGCACGGGTAATGGTACAGGCATGGCACAGGTGATACTACAGGCATGGTACAGGAGATGGTATTGGCATGGCACAGGTTATGGTATTGGCATGGCAAGGTCATGGTATAGGCATGGCACAGGTCATGGTATAGGCATGGTACAGGCATGGCACAGGTGATGGTACAGGAATGGCACAGGTCATGGTACAGGCATGGCACAGGCATAGCACAGGTGATGGTACAGGCATGGCACAAGTCATGGTACAGGAGATGGTATAGGCATGGTACAGGAGATGGTTCAGGCATGGCACAGGTGATGGTACAGGCATGGCGTAGGTCATGGTATAGTCATGGTACAGGCATGGCACAGGTGATGGTACAGGAGATGGTATAGGCATGGCACACAGGTCATGGTATAGGCATGGTACAGGCATGGCACAGGCGATGGTACAGGCATGGCACGGGTAATGGTACAGGCATGGCACAGGTGATACTACAGGCATGGCACAGGTCATGGTACAGGAGATGGTATTGGCATGGCACAGGTTATGGTATTGGCATGGCAAGGTCATGGTATAGGCATGGCACAGGTCATGGTATAGGCATGGTACAGGCATGGCACAGGTGATGGTACAGGAATGGCACAGGTCATGGTACAGGCATGGCACAGGCATAGCACAGGTGATGGTACAGGCATGGCACAAGTCATGGTACAGGAGATGGTACAGGCATGGCACAGGTGATGGTACAGGCATGGCACAGGTAATGATACAGGCATGGTACAGGAGATGGTACAGGCATGGCACAGGTCATGGTACAGGTGATGGTATAGGCATGGCACAGCTGATGGTATAGGCATGGCACAGGAGATGGTATAGGCATGGCACAGATGATGGTATAGGCATGGCACAGGTAATGATACAGGCATGGTACAGGAGATGGTACAGGCATGGCACAGGTCATGGTACAGGTGATGGTATAGGCATGGCACAGGTGATGGTATAGGCATGGCACAGGAGATGGTATAGGCATGGCACAGATGATGGTATAGGCATGGCACAGGTGATGGTACAGGCATGACACAGGTGATGGTACAGGCATGGCACAGGTAATGATACAGGCATGGTACAGGAGATGGTACAGGCATGGCACAGGTGATGGTACAGGCATGGCACAGGTAATGATACAGGCATGGTACAGGAGATGGTACAGGCATGGCACAGGTCATGGTACAGGTGATGGTATAGGCATGGCACAGGTGATGATATAGGCATGGCACAGGAGATGGTATAGGCATGGCACAGATGATGGTATAGGCATGGCACAGGTGATGGTACAGGCATGACACAGGTGATGGTACAGGCATGGCACAGGTAATGATACAGGCATGGCACAGGTAATGATACAGGCATGGTACAGGAGATGGTACAGGCATGGCACAGGTCATGGTACAGGTGATGGTATAGGCATGGCACAGGTGATAGTATAGGCATGGCACCATCATGGCACAGGAGATGGTATAGGCATAGCACAGATGATGGTATAGGCATGGCACAGGTGATGGTACAGGCATGGCACAGGTGATGGTACAGGCATGGCACAGGTCATGGTACAGGCATGGCACAGGAGATGGTATAGGCATGGCACAGGAGATGGTATAGGCATGGCACAGGTGATGGTATAGGCATGGCACAGGTGATGGTATAGGCATGGCACAGGTCATGGCACAGGAGATGGTTTAGGCATGGTACAGGAGATGGTATAGGCATGGCACAGGTTATGGTACAGGCATGGCACAGGTCATGGTACACGCATGGCACAGTAGGAACGGGCATGGCACAGGAGATGCAGTGCAGAGGGCATGGTACAGGAGAATGTCTTGTACCATGCCCGCAGCACTGCATGAGGAAATGCAGGGGCTGCAGAGTTGTCTCACTTACCTGTTGGTGAGGCGCCTTCGATTTAAAAATCGCGCCGCCCGGCGCCAATACGTCACCGCGCATGCGCCGCAGATGCTCGGGAAAGCCCGTACACGTTTGGCTATTCCCGCGCATGCGCGGTGACACGTCGGCGCCGGGTTGTGCCATTTTTATAAAGACAATGAGCCAGTGACTTGAGTATAAGCCGAGGGGGGCTTTTTCAGCATGAAAAAACATGCTAAAAACTCAGATTATACTCGAGTATATATGGTAATCACGTAGATCTAAGTGATTATGCGCAGCCAAGCCGCCCTGCAGCAGTAAATCTGCGTGGGGCGGTTGGCAAGTGATTAAATACTCCTGACCCTCTGACAAGCCACATTTGGCATGTCACTGTTTTTTTTTGGGGGGGGGGGAGGGGGTACCTAGTTTTGACAGGTACCCTCTCCCACTTCCATTCGGGCTGCCTAGGCGGCTTGAGTGGAAGTTCTCCTCTCCCCCTCCCTCCCTGCAATCTTCTGGGACAAGAAAAAATGTGAAAAAGAAAACTTTTTTTTTAATTTCTTAATTTTCTTAATATTTGTGACAAAAAAATGACCACTTGAAAAACTCTCCTTGCCCCTTACTAAATACTTTGGACGGTCTACTTTCCATACAGGAGTTATTCGGGGGATATTTGTACTGTCCTGGAGTTTTAATGCCTTAAGAAAGGAGATGAGCCGTCAGTACGTCAGGATTGATCGACTTTCAGATATCTATACCATACTTTGTCGACTGTATACCTTTCACACAGAGAAAAAATATACACTGATTTGGGTTATTTTTTACCAAAGAAGTTTTTAGCAGAATACATTTAGGCCTAAATCTCTAAAGAATGATTCTTTTTTGGCAAAATTTCATAACAGAAATTTTTGGCCTTTTTTCATTTATATAATAAAAAAATGAAAAACAGCGGTGATTGAATGCCACCAAAAAAAAAAAGCTCTATTTTGTGTGAAAAATGATAAAAAATAACACAATGTACAGAATAGCAGTAAATGGCCTTGAAGGGGGTAATAAAACCTTCCAGGGGTCAAGTGTTTAACAGACCAACCTGTCCAGTTATAGGGTTAAGGCAAACCATTTAACAGTGACTGGAGGGGTTACAGTGATCAGCTTTTATTATGTATGTAAGGGAAAAAAAAACAGTTTGCTGTAACTGCTTTTAACCACTTAAGCCCCAGAGGAGTTGGCTGCTCAAAGACCAGGCCCTATTTTGCGATTCGGCACTGCGTGAATTTAACGGACAATTGCGCGGTTGTGCGACGCTGTACCAAAATGAAATTGATGTCCTTTTTCCCCCACAAACAGAGCTTTCTTTTGGTGGTATTTGATCACCTGTGCGATTTTTACCTTTTGTGCTATAAACAAAAAAAGAGCGACAATTTTGAAAAAATATCAATATTTTTCACTTTTTTTATATGAAATTCTCAAAAAAAATGTAAAAATCTAAATTCTTTAACATTTTAGGCCAATTTGTTTTCTGCTACATATGTTTAGTAAAAAAAAAATCGCAGTAAGCGTATTTTGATTGGTTTGCGCAAAAGTTATTGCGTTTACTAACTACCGGAAAGATTTGTCTTTTTTTTTTTTAACTATGGATTTTTGTTTTCCCAGGACTGCGACATTGCGGCGGACAGATCGGACCCCTGACTGACATTTTTGACACTTTTGGGGGTACCAGTGACATTACTACAGTAATCAGTGCTATACATATGCACTGTTACTGTAAAAATGACACTGGCAGGGAAGGGGTTAACTTTATTAGTGATCAAGGGGTTAAGTGTGTCCCTAGGGGCGTGATTCTAACTGTGGGGGGTGTGGCTTGTGATGTAACCACAGAGACATATACGATCCTACATAGCAGGATCGTATGATCTCTGCAGTTACACCAGGGAGAATGACAGGCGGCTGTGTTTACATTAGACGCCTGCCTTTCTGCCTCTGCAGCGGGAGATCGCGAGTGGCCGGCGGACATCGGAGCCGCCGGTCACACGCGCTGGGATGTCAGGGAACGAGCGGGGGCGGGATGTTGACTCTGGCGGTGCGCGCTCGCCCCCTATTGGCTCGTGGGCGAGTGACGTACCGGTATGTCACTTTGCCCAGGAGCGCCAGACTGCCACAGTATATGTACTTGCGGCGGTCAGCAAGTGGTTAAAGTATGTTTGAGTTCAGTCTACAATGAAGTCCATCTAAATCTAGTTCATCTACCACTACCATCTCCTCCTGATAATGCTGCTGTCCAAAGGTGTCTCCATTGCTCCTTCATCCAGAATGTAGACACCCTAGGATTGTAAATGCGTTACTAGAAGATTTACCAGGTGAAATAAAGGGAAACAAAGTCTATAGAGGAAAACTAATGCAGCCACCACATCTAAGGATTGGTAAGCTGCAATATATAAAATCTTTCCTTTTTGGTTTAATACCTCTTTAAAGTGATTGTAAAGTCTCATATTTTTGTCTATTAAAAATACCAAACATGTTATACTCACCTCCCCTGTGCAGTTGGTTTAGCACAGGACAGCCCGGATCCTCCTCTTCTCAGGTCTCTGGCTTGCTTTGGAGGCATCCGAGCCAAGCTACAGCTCTGTACATCCATTTAGACACATTCGGCCCCACCCCCTCTCTCTCCTGATTAACTGAGTTTAATTGACAGCAGCTGGAGCCAATGGCGCCTCTGCTGTGTCTCAACCAATCAGGAGAGAGAGTCCCAGACAGCTGAGGCACATCACTGGATAGCGATGGGGCTCAAGTAAGTATTAGGGGGGGCTGCTGCACTCAGAGGACTTTTTATCTTAATGCATAGAATGCTTTAAGTTAAAAAACTTCCTGACATTACAACTCCTTTAACCACTTTAGGACCGGAAGATTTCCCCCCTTAATGACCAGGCCTTTAATAGACAATTGCGTGGTCATGCAACACTGTACCCAAATAAAATTGATGTCCTTTTTTTTCCCACAAATAGAACTTTCTTTTGGTGGTATTTGATCACCTGTGCGATTTTTTTATTTTTTTGTGCTATTAACAAAATAGAGCAACAATTCTGGAAAAAAAAAAAACAATAATTTTCACATTCTGCTATATGACATTCTCAAAAAAAAATTTAAAAATTAAATTTTTTGACCATTTTAGGCCAATTTGTTTTCTGCTACGCAAAAGTTATCGTGTCTACTAACTACATGAAAGATTTATGTCATTTTTATTTTTTTTTACTATTAATGGTGGCGATCTGCGATTTTTTGCGGGACTGCGACATTGCGGCGGACAGATCGGACCCCTGACATTTTTGACACTTTTGGGGGTACCAGTGACATTACTACAGTAATCAGTGCTAAAAATATATGTTACTGTAATAATGACACTGGCAGGGAAGGGGTTACCGAGGGGCGATCAAAGGGTTAAGTGTGAGTCTAGGGGGGTCTTTTCTAACTGTATGGGGGAGTGGCTTGTGAAATGATCATAGAAATCTGCGATCCTATATAGAAGGATCACAGGAGCTCTGTGATCATTCCAGAGAGAACAACGGTCAGCTGTGTTTACAACAGCTGACTGTTCTTCTCCTTCAGCGGGAAGCGATCGCAGATGCCGGCCCCCGTGGATCAGTTTCCCTGCTGCCTAATAGGGGTGCGCTCCCACGAACCGATGTACTTATAGGTTAGATCGTGCAGCCAAGCCAGCCTGCCGCAGTATATCTGTGTATCATAGTTTTAGCACTGATCAGGGGCGTAACTACAGGGGTTGCAATCGCAACCGGGCCTATGCTCAAGGGGGCCCATGTGGCTCCCCTGTACACCTGGATAGGAGGGGTGGCGGGGGCAGCATGTAGAGAAATCACTGTCCTCCTTTTTCCTTCTGTAGCTGCAAGAGGAAAATGGAGGAGATTGTCTCCTCTGTATGCTGCCCCTGCCACCGCTCCTATCCAGTTCACTTGTGTTCTGCTGTCTCTGGGCCCCTGTGTGCTCCCCTGGTCCCCCCCCCTTCTGTGCTGCCCCCCCTTCAGAATTCTCCCTTCCCTCACCGTAATAAAGGGCCCCGCAACTAGAGTAAAGGGCCCCAGGGCGCCAGGGGTCCAGGGGGCCCTTCATGGTTTCTTGCACCGGGGCCCTGAAGGTTCTAGTTACGCCTCTGGCACTGATTACTGTAGTAATGTCACTGGTCCCCCCAAAAGTGTCAAAAATGTCAGTTAGAGGTCCGATCTGTCCTCCGCAATGTCGCAGTCCCACTAAAAATCGCAGATCACCGCCATTACTAGTAAAAAAAAAAAAAAAATAATAAAAATTACAAATCTTTCTCTTAGTTAGTAGATGTGATAACTTTTTAGCAAAGTCCCAAACCAATCAAAATCCGCTTTCTGGGATTTTTTTTACCAAAAATATGTAGCAGAAAACAAATTGGCCTAAAATGATGAAAAAAATGTATTTTTAATTTTTTTTTTTTTTTTGGAATGTCATATAGCAGAATGTGAAAAATATTGGCTTTTTTTTTTTTCAAAATTGTCGCTGTATTTTTGTTTATAGCGCAAAAAATAAAAATCGCAGATGTGATCAAATACCACCAAAAGAAAGCTCTATTTATGGGGAAAAAGGACAATTTTATTTGGGTACAGCGTCGCACGACCGCACAATTGTCAGTTAAAATAACGCAGTGCAGA
The DNA here is from genome assembly GCF_965119305.1 of Pelophylax lessonae. NCBI lineage: Eukaryota > Metazoa > Chordata > Amphibia > Anura > Ranidae > Pelophylax > Pelophylax lessonae. The sequence goes on from NC_138778.1 coordinate 142,366,518, forward strand.
ATCGCAAATGATGCGTGGGTTTCCTCCCACACTCCAAAGACATGATGGTAGGTGAATTGGCCTAGAATCTGTATGTATGTGAGATATGGACCTTAGATTGTAAGCTCCTTGAGGGCAGGGGCTGATGCATGGGTTTCCTCTGGGTTCCCCGGTTTCCTCCCACACTCCAATGACATGCTTGGTAGGTGGATTGGCCCCCCTAGTCTCTGTATGTATGTGAGATATGGACCTTAGATTGTAAGCTCTTTGATGGCAGGGGCTGATGCGTGGGTTTCCTCCCACACTCCAATCACATGCTGGTAGGTGGATTGGCCCCCTAGTATCTGTATGTATGTGAGATATGGACCTTAGATTGTAAGCTCTTTGATGGCAGGGGCTGATGCATGGGTTTCCTCTGGGTTCTCCGGTTTCCTCCCACACTCCAATGACATGCTTGGTAGGTGGATTGGCCCCCTAGTATCTGTATGTATGTGAGATATGGACCTTAGATTGTAAGCTCCTTGAGGGCAGGGGCTGATGCATGGGTTTCCTCGGGGTTCCCCGGTTTCCTCCCACACTCCAATGACATGCTGGTAGGTGGATTGGCCCCCTAGTCTCTGTATGTATGTGAGATATGGACCTTAGATTGTAAGCTCTTTGATGGCAGGGGCTGATGCATGGGTTTCCTCTGGGTTCTCCGGTTTCCTCCCACACTCCAATGACATGATGGTAGGTGAATTGGCCTAGAATCTGTATGTATGTGAGATATGGACCTTAGATTGTAAGCTCCTTGATGGCAGGGGCTGATGCGTGGGTTTCCTCCCACACTCCAAAGTCATGCTGGTAGGTGGATTGGCCCCTAGTATCTGTATGTATGTGAGATATGGACTTTAGATTGTAAGCTCCTTGAGGACAGGGACTGATGTGTGGGTTTCCTCCGGGTTCTCTGGTTTCCTCCCACACTCCAAAGACATGCTGGTAGGTGGATTGGCCTAGTATCTGTATGTATGTGAGATATGGACCTTAGATTGTAAGCTCCTTGAGGTCAGGGGTTGATGTGGATGTACCGTGTATGTAAAGTGCTGCGTACATTGTTGGTGCTACATTTATCTTTATAATATTAATAATAGTATTTTAGTGATTGGATTTACATATACTTTAATCTGTAAATGCTGCACATGCCCACCCTGTTTGTCTGACCAACCCCAAGCACACACAGGCTGATTAGAGGCCTTCTTTCTTGTCTGAAAGCAGCGGATACAATTCAGTCTGTGTATACAAAATGCCAACAATTTCTATGGAATGTGAAGGAGAAGAAGAATGGCATTTCTCTGCAATATGAAGAGAGGGAGAGATGCATAAATAACACGGATTGAAGAATGTTATTAGAGAGGCAAGGGGCAGCGAAGAGCTGGAATAGAGAGAAGCAGAAATCGCTCAGGACGCATGGGGCAGGTGCTGCTTTGTGCTCTACCCTCCAGATTCCGTAAGCGCTGTTATTTGTGTTGTTGGGTGCCCGGAGACTGGATTGGCCTCCAAATGATATGACGTTATTACACTCTTTTATTTACTGGCTTTGTAAGTGCAAAGGATAATAACCAGCTTGTTCTTCTTTTTCTTTCAGAGCTTCTTGGATCAACTAAAAGGTTGAATGTAAATTATCAAGACAGTGATGGGTAAGTAAACACTTGAAAGGTAACCCAACTACAAAGAGTGTTTGCACATGTCCATGTAGTCATCTGTGGAATGCTAAGAGCCCCAATACAATACAGCTTCTACTCCGCTCATAGGAGCCTTCTGCTAAAGTTTTGGAGATTTAGGCTGGGTTGACACTAATACGATGCCAGACATTGCATGTGATTTGCACTAGTGATCGACTGATAAAGTTTTGGAGATTTAGGCTGGGTTGGCACTAATTACCGATACCGATATTTTGGCCATTGCATATCGGTATCGGCCGATATTTTCGTACATTTATAAAAAAAAAAAAAATTTACATTTTTTTTTACTAGACAGGTACTGTTGTGGAGGGATCTGGGGGTCTAAAAGACTCCAAACCCCTCCTCCTGCACTTAAAAGCATTCAAAACGCCAAATCTGGCCCCAGTACCCGGACGTGATGTCATGACATCACTTCCGTTTTTTTTGCATGGAGACCCGATCAGAGCCGAATGCAGCTTTGATCGGGTCTTCGGTGGCCATGCAGGCTGGTTGCCCGGGTCTCCCGGTGGGACGGGAGATCAGTGCGAGCCGCAGAAGGCAGGGGGACGTCCACGTAATGACAGCCAAGCAGCTTCTCAGCCGCATGGGTTGTCACTACAAGACAGCCGAACGTCGGCACTGTCCAAAATATCGGCCACCATGATATAGCGGGGAAAGTGCATATCACCCCTCGATATATCGGTCGATCCCTAATTCGCACCACATTGCTGTGCACATCACATGTGATATCTGCGCGGTGCAAATTCAGCCATGCAGTTTGTGTCTGCAATCACATCGCATTTAGACCAAAATGGTGCAGGAACCTTTTTTTGGTCCATACTGGAATTGGATCGCATGGATGTTTAGACCCATTAATCCAATTCTCATCCAATTTCACAGTTCACATTGCATTCTGTAAACCGATTTTGGGGATGTCGTTCACTTTACATTGACACCCACAGTGGTTCGCAGAGAGCAGTGTGGACTTCCTGCGAGTCAGATGCGATGCAGGAACCTGCACAGAAATCACGCTGGGTCCTGCATTGCACCAGTGTGAACCTAACCTTAAAGCATATGTAAAGAATGGAGTGGAGAGGGGTTAGAACCCCTTTCAGGTCTCATTGCTGTCTATTTCAGCCTTTCTTTTTGTCCTGGTAACCAGTGTCACAGGTAATGGAAATCCAAATTTTTGCATTTTTGACAGAATGGAAACAAAGGGGACATGTGTTCAAGTGACAGATATTTAGGAGGGATTTTGCTCAATTTAAAGAGCTTTCCTCTTACTTCCTGTTGTGTCAACAGGGCAGGAAATGACAGGAAATCTCTCCAATGGGAGGATAACCGGGGTTACATTTAACTATTCTATACTCTGAATTGAAAAAAAATTTTGACTTTAAAAAAAAAGGAACCAAAATCCTAGATTTCTACTGCTAGTTATAAGGTAAATGCAGCATTAATTAAGGGGTATAATAATGGATTTGCTGTCAGTTCGCACTTTGAAAGTTTGCTGGACATGTATCCTTCTGTTTTTTTACAGCATTAACCCCTTTACGAATGCCTAACACTATTGTGAGGCAGCAAAATATGCATCGCTGTGTGGTTGTTTATGTGCTAAGAGTGAGCTTACTGCGTGCTCCCAGCACAGGGACTGAGCTGTTGAAAATCGGTAGCCGGTGGGACCGGCTTCCAATCAGTCCTGCCCCTGGGCATTCTGAATTGTGTAAGCTCCTTGAGGGCAGGGACTGATGTGAATGTATAATGTATATGTAAAGTGCTGCGTAAATTGACAGCGCTATAGAAGTATCTGAAATAAATAAATAAAAAATAAAGGGATGCCGGGGCAGGAGGGAAGGGGTTAGGCCAGAGGTGTCAAGCTCAATTTCATAACAGGCCGCATCACTATTATGGTCACCCTCAGATGGCCAGTTCTATCTGTAGCCCACCACTATCAGAAGTCAAGAGCCCCCACCCTCTCATCCCTTACATCATAGTGTAACCCCTTTACCATGTGCTGCTGCTGGGAAGAAGCTGAAGGCAGAGCTGGGAAGCAACAACTGTAATGTTTGGAGGAGGGCTGGAGTCAGCTGCCGCAGTCTGCTGAATGCTGAGGCCAGTGGAGGCATAGAGGAGGGGGTGCTTTGGCTGCACAGAGAGGTGCAGAATCTGTAGGAGGAGTTGTGTCCTCTCTAATGCCAACTGCTAAGTTGGGGGGTGGTGGGGGGGGGGTGGTCCTCTCTGCAGCTGCAGGGGGAAGCACAGGATCTGGCAGAGGAGTTCTGTCCTCTCTGCTTCCATCTGCTGAGACAAGGTGGGGGCAGAGATGAGGGAGATGCTGCAGGAGAGGTGCAAGGGCCACATGAAATGGCCTGGATGGCCAGATTCGGCCCGCGGGCCTTGTGTTCGACACCTGGGGGTTAGGCTATCATTTGGGGCAGGGCTTGGCAAATTTGCTTTAAATCTAGGAGCCAGCTAAAAAAGTTAGGAGCCAGTTTTTCTCTAGCGTAGCATGGGTTGTCAGCGCCCGGAGCAAGGCAAGTAATTTGCGCCCCCTAACCTTAACTTATAGCAGAGCTGATGGAACGCCTTCAGGATTATAGGCTGGCCAGAAACAATGACAATAAAAACATGTTGTTGGGGAAACTTTTATTATTATGCCCTCCCAGCAACTTTCATTAATCTCTCCCACAAATTCCCCCCTTTGTGAAAATTGCTGGGAGGTCAATTGGCATAATAATGAGTTTCCCCCATAACAGGTTTGCAGCGATAACGATGATGCGATTTTCTTTCCTGCAACCACAGGTTGCTGGAAAGAAAATCGCTCAGTTCCCCAATCAACACTGTCAGTGTTGATGGGGGATTGCCTCCTGCGGACCTGTTGTGTTCTCCCGGTGGGGGGATGTGGGGAGCCATACCGGGCGGAAGGACACAGTAATTATTGGTAACGGCTATAGACATGGGTACAGTCAAGCCTGCCCATGATGGATCAAATCTCAGCTTGTTGCTGCTTAGCCTGCTAGCCTGCTGAGGAACCATCTTTGGCTGCCGTTACTTGCCTTTGCTGCACTGAAATCCCAACCAATGTTGGGTTGACTGCTAGACTATAGAAGTCCACTCCCCCCCCCTTTCTGTCCCACTCCCCCCACCCCTCTCTTATGCCACTTCCCCCCACCCCTTTCTGTGCCACTTCCCCCCACCCCTTTCTGTGCCACTTCCCCCACCCCTTTCTGTGCCACTCCCCCCCACCCCTTTCTGTGCCACCCCCCCCACCCCTTTCTGTCCCACTCGCCTCACCTCTTTCTGTCCCCTCCGTCACACCTCTTTCTGTCCCACTCGCCTCACCTCTTTCTGTCCCACTCCGCCGCACCTCTTTCTGTCCCACTCGCCCCACCTCTTTCTGTCCCACTCGCCTCACCTCTTTCTGTCCCACTCGGCCCCACCTCTTTCTGTCCCCTCCGTCACACCTCTTTCTGTCCCACTCGCCTCACCTCTTTCTGTCCCACTCGCCTCACCTCTTTCTGTCCCACTCGCCTCACCTCTTTCTGTCCCCTCCGTCACACCTCTTTCTGTCCCACTCGCCTCACCTCTTTCTGTCCCACTCCGTCCCACCTCTTTCTGTCCCACTCCGCCGCACCTCTTTCTGTCCCACTCGCCCCACCTCTTTCTGTCCCACTCCGCCCCACCTCTTTCTGTCCCACTCCGCCTCACCTCTTTCTGTCCCACTCTGCCCCACCTCTTTCTGTCCCACTCTGCCCCACCTCTTTCTGTCCCACTCTGCCCCACCTCTTTCTGTCCCACTCTGCCCCACCTCTTTCTGTCCCACTCCGCCCCACCTCTTTCTGTCCCACTCCGCCACACCTCTTTCTGTCCCACTCCGCCACACCTCTTTCTGTCCCACTCCGCCCTACCTCTTTCTGTCCCACTCGCCCCACCTCTTTCTGTCCCACTCCGCCCTACCTCTTTCTGTCCAACTCCGCCGCACCTCTTTCTGTCCCACTCCGCCCCACCTCTTTCTGTCCCACTCCAACCCACCTCTTTCTTTCCCACTCCGCCCCACCTCTTTCTGTCCCACTCCGCCCCACCTCTTTCTGTCCCACTCCGTCCCACCTCTTTCTGTCCCACTCCATTTTCTCAGGGAAAAAAATACAGCTGACTTGACTCCCAAGAACCTGCCACCACACTATGTGTAGAGGAAAGGTTTTTGGGAGATGCAGTTTTGGGGGCATGCCTACATCAATAGCTGCCCCTGCAAGAATTTTACAAACCTGGTGATGATGTCATAGGGGGCTTTAAAAGCTGTTTCTTACAACAGGGACATGGAAAAATAAAAATGAATGTGGAGACGTGCTTTTGGGAGGGAGGTTTGGGGTAAAACTTGGTAATGGCTGGACATACACTTTAAATCAAGTTTCTGCCTTGTTGCTGACTTGTGAACTAAAATCTCCCAGTAAGGGCCAGTGAGCATTTGAACCTTTAGGTTGGGTTCACACTAGCCTACGCACTAAAAAGCAATCTGCAAAGGATTGCTTTTCAGACTGCGGCTAAGCAGTCGTCAGATGTTGAGACAATCCTGCCGGCTCCTGAATGCCTGTTTTTGTTATTTTCTTTTCTTTGCCAAGTTGCAGTCTATAATGGCGCTAATGTGCTGCAAATGTGAATCAAGGGTTTGGCTTTCAGCACCGCTCCATTGACTTGAATGACGAAGTTTGACTGGTAGTGCTGCCTATCAATTTGACATACTGATATTAAATTTGCTTAACCACTAGTTTTTACCCCTCCAGTCATCTTTGTAAGGTCCCTTTCACACGGTCCATTTTTCAGGCGGACCTGATCAGGCCACCCATTCTACTCTATGGAGAGGCGGATATCAGTGGAGATGTGTCCGCTGACACTCGACTGTCATCCGATCCGACAAGATCAGCTTAAAACAGACGGGATGCGATACGTTCCCCATCCGTCCAGCGGGTGGGATTGGATGGGATGCATGTCCATATTCACCTGATCTCCCATAGAGGAGAGTGGGACTCTGACAAGTCTGTCTCTGCACAGTGAGCAGAGAAGGACCTGTCATCCGCCTACTCACAGGGGATCAACGGAGCGATCCCTACTGATCTAACGGAGTCCACCGAGCAGATCCGCCCCGCAAGAAAGGGGCCTAAAGGTGGCATCATAGCATTGGTATTTTGTAATGTAAATAATCTCCTAGTGTAAGCCTGATAATCTATGGAAACTACTGAGGGATTCCATGCATGTGTGCGCAGTGCTGTACCTACCCTTTATAAAACCATAGACCACTAAGGTAATCTCTAAGATGTTTTATTTGCACATTGGGGTTCATTTACTAAAACTGGAAAGTACACAATCTGCTGCAGCTGTGCATAGAAACCAATCTGTCATAGCTTTATTAAACAAACAGAAAATACAAGCTGATTGGCTACCATACACATCTGCACCAGATTTTGCACTCTCAAGTTTTAGTAAATCAACCCCTGTATCAGGCTCAGTGTGGATTTGTATCATGATTTAAATCTCTAGTAAAAAGACTTGATTTAAATCATCATTTTAAAGAGCAACTGTCATCTCTGTCTCCTCCTCTGACCAGCTGTTGGCTCACCAACTGTCCCATTAAGGTGAATGTGGTGATCTGGCAGTGACACAACAAGGTGAGGGACGTGGCGGCAGCAGGTGATTGGATGTTAGCTAACAGGCGCTGCCATAATGGATCTGAAATGACAGGTGCTCTTTAAGGCCCCTTTCACACTTGTGGACCGTTCAGATTGGCCTGTCAGTTTTTCAGGCGGATCTGAATGGATGCCTCATGCATCTCTATGGGGCAGCGGACATCCGATCCGTCAAATCTGGACGGATGGAAACCCTATTTTCCATCCGTCCAGCGGATTGGATCAGATACGAACGGACAGGCGGTCCGTTCTCATCCGATTCCCCCATGGAGAACAGCGGGGACCTGACAACTCCGTCTTCGCACAGCGGAGACAGAGCTGCCATCTGCCTGCTCAGCGGGTGATCGGTGGATCGATCCACCTGTGAGAAAAACAGAGTCCCCTGACGGACTCCCATGTGTGAAAGGGGCCTTAATGTAAGGACTTATTCTTGCTGGTAGTCTGAAATTGTGTGAATTCATCAATGCAGTGTATGTTATCTCAGCTTGTAGTGCTTGGATTCTTTGAATGAGCTTACCAAAAATGTAAATATTGCAGAATATACAGCCTGGTGCTACAACTAAGCTCCATTTCATGCTGAATAAACTAAATTATTGTATCTCATAGAAACCTATAGGTTTTTACTCCAAAAGCATTTTATTAAAATAAATGTAATTTACATTTTTTTTTAAAAAAATCAGATTTTTAATCTTTTTTTTTTTTTTTTATATCATCGATTTTTATCCACCCTAGTAAGGCTAGGTTCACACTATCCCACACTGTGGGTTGCGGGTGTGGGAATTGCATCAATACCCGCAATCACATTGTGCTGCTCTTGAGACGCGCAGGGCTGCCGTTCATTCTGATTGGCACCTCCACGCATCTCATCTTGCAACGTCATTATGAGTGTGCGAACTGCAAGGAAAACCACATGGACAAAAAGACCATGTGGTTTCCCTAAAGCCATGTTGTCAAAAAGGTGCATGCACTTTTTTCTGCAGTTCACGTGGCACAGTGGCCCAAAAAAAAAGTGGCCCGTGCGGCCAGCACTAGTGTGAACCGAGCCTGAGTTTACAATAAAGGAAAACTATTATGTTGGGTCTGTGTGTATCCACCCCTGGCCCTCAGGAAATGTCGGCTGTACAAGAAATTGGTCAGAACAGTCTTCAGACTCTGGTATTTCCAAGGGTTTATTATGGCTGAAGAAATGAATGTGTCCTCTAATGTGATCAAACAAAGGCCCAATGGTGCTCCAGTGTAAAACTGCCCATGGATGGTTCCGTTTTTTTTATGTTCAACCAGTGGGTTGAGCAAAAAAACGGACCCGATTCCCCTATTACCACTGCTGGTTATAGTGCTGATCGAACGGCATATATCCAACAGGCTGCTTGTACAGAAGTCGATTGTTGGATCAATCATAGAAAGCTTTTGTTCATTCATAAAAATATAAGGCTTCCTGTGGATGGTTGAACAGTTCTAATTCTGACTCCATTCTGTACTGGGATCAGGACTGGAAGACCCCATCCCACTGCAGGACACAGCACTGTATACTGCATGTAGCTGAGGCTACATACATTCAAGCCTGGGTTCATACTAGTACTGCTGCATAATCATGCATTTTTCCGTGCATTTTTGATGCGTCTTTTTTTTATTTTTTATGTTGAACAAAAAACAAGTTTAACCCCTTCACGCCAAACTAACACAAATATGCGGCCTCACTGGACTGGCTTTTTTTCCATGGGGCCACCTATTTGCGTATCTCCCTTTGTGCTTTGCAGCACGCTCCCAGCACAGACTGGGGTCTCACTGAGAGGGCTCCGTACTGACGATCGGGGCCTGGAACTCCCGATTCCGGGTCACCTGATTGCTGTGATAGCCTCTAATTGGCTATCACAGTAATCAGTTGCTGTGAAGCCCGCACCAGTGTTTTTTCTCTGCGAATGGAGAGAGACTCATTGTATCTCTCTCTTTCCTTGCAGTGTAAAAAAATAAAATAAAATAAATAATAAAATAAAAAATACCTAGATAAAGATTTGGTCTAGGCCTGTGCCAGGGTTAGTTTGTGGGTCAGGGTCAGTATTTTTTAGACAGTAGTTTTTATTTAATTCTTTTAATTAATATCCCTTTCAGTGTGTTTTAGTCCCGGTTCACACTATTGCTAATGAGTCTTATGAATATGTGTGCTGTTTATAAGGTGACTTAGTTTTACTGTTAATGTCAAGAGGATGACGGTCTGGTATCATACAGCAAGAGTAGAAAATTATGTTTCTCTGATGTTTATTGACAGACAAAGCTCCTGATCTTCTTAACCATTGGGTTATACTGCCCCCTACAGGAGTAGGACACTAGGCAGAAAAAGTCTGGCTTTGCCGATGGGCAGTCCCAGGGGGTATACTCGCTCCCTCTGCTATAGGTACTCGGTTTTTTTTCTGCCTAGTAAGGAGTAAAAACTTAATTCCTTGCTGGAATATCTTATCCTGGCAATTTTTTTCTTTTTAGATTTTTTTTCTTCCTTTTTTTTTTTTTTTTTCTGTGAGGTCTACAATCGGTTGCTTGATTGGGGGACAGGCTGGAAAATCTAGATCCAGTGGTCACCCCAGTCTGGCCAGCAAGCGCCCACAGACCTCAGCTCCGCGCTAGGTCAGCCGCGACATGGCCCCATCGGACTGGGCCTGGCCTGCGAGTTAAACGCCCCCCAAGGTCGCATACGTCCAGGTTCCGGCCCGAGTTGCAGTGTTCCTCCTGGCCGACAGCCCCCCCCCCCCCATTTCGATGGAGAGGAGGATCTGTCTGGAGCGGCACCCACCTGGTTCCTGGTATGGTAAGTAACTGTCCCCCCTCTCCCCCTAGAAGGTTTTGGGGTGGATATGGGACGGTTGGTCCCCCGGGTTCCCCTCCTTCCCATTAGGCATCCCCCTCATCAGTCTGGTGGTCCCTTGGGGTCATTTTGCCGCCCCATCTGCTGTACCTGGTGGGGGCTCTTGCCAGGACCCCCCTTCCTGCCTCTGCTGTTTTCTGGGGCCTAGGGATCCCTCCTGGGTCGCTGGGAGCCTCGTGGCGCTGCGCTGGCCGCCGTCTTCTTGAAGCCTGTGTGCTCAATGCACAGCGGTCATGTTTGTGTAGTCTGGTGGCCATTTTGCGGTGGTTTGCCATTGAAAATAGTGTCAGCCGTGACAGTGGAGCCCCCGGGGCTGCAATTTGGCAGTGGGAGCCCCTAACCATCCCCTGGTGCTGGCTCTTGGATCCTTTCACTTCCTGATGACCGCACGTGGAGTGCAGATTATCCAGGTGGCTGCAGGTGCCTGTTTCTGCTGGGTGGTGAGTCTGGTGGGGTCCTCTCCCTCTCTGCTGAGGATCAATTAGGTGCTCTGTTACTGGCAACCGGGTGGTGCTGCTGGAGTGGTGGGGGTGTCCCTTAGCAGTTTTTCTTTTTTTACACCTTTTTTGTGGGGTTTCCCTATTGACTCATGGAGTCTTTGGAGCGCATTTCCCCACCTGATCCCCTCTGAGAGGCTGCGGGGCCCTCTGGGTCCAAACCATCCATTGATGCACCGACGGCGGTCCTGGAGTCCTTTGTGTCCCGTGTGGGGGTGGTTTTTGGGCGACGGGCTAGCAAAAAGCACCTCCCCCCCCCGCCTTCCCTTGCCTCATTTGTCTCCTCAGATCCTGAATCTGATTTGACCGCCGCAGACGTGGTTCAGTCTTCTGAGTCTGCAACCACGCGCCCTGAGTTCTCAGATATTTAGGATAATTCCTCCACTCCTGTAGCCGCGCATGAAAAGGCGCTGGTGGATGCACCAATTGTATCTGTGCATGAGACCTCAAAATTGGAGGACACAGCTGAAGCTGCGACTGAGGCGTCGGTTCCCTTTGGCACTCACAAGCAATCCAGAGCGGCAAAACTGTTTCCTTTCCCCTCCTATTTTGACAGAGTTGTCGCTAAAGAGTGGGAACGACCAAAACGTCCCCTTGGGGTCCCTAAGCGATTTGCTATGCGGTACACCTATAAAGGAGTCCCTTCTTAAAAAGTGGACTGTACCACTGGTGGTGGACTCTCTGGTCTCCAGATTGAACAAGGCAACCATGTTTCCGGTTGAAGAGTCCCCAGCCTTTAAGGACCCGGCTGACTGGAGGGTGTAGGCTGGGGTCAGCAATATGTACACTGTGGCTGGTTCGGCATTGAGGCCGGGATTTACCATTGCACTGGTGTCGCAAACTCTGACCGAGTGGGCTAAGCTTTTGCGCCATAACCTGAAGGGGGAGCAATTCCCCCCTGCCTTTGCTGAACTGGAGGACCTGTTGGTCCAGGGGCTGCAGTTTATCTGTGATGCCTCTCTGGACGCAGCTCCCCTAGTCACTAGGCTCTCTGTTTAATCAGTGGTCCTTTGGCGTATTTTCTGGCTTAAATGCTGGTCTGCGGACCAGACTTCTAAAAAGGCCTTGACTGATCTTCCTTTAAAGGAGATCGCCTGTTTGGAGCTACCCTGGATGACATAATTAACGGTCTCACAGGGAGGAAGAGTACCTTTCTTCCGCAGCCTAGTAAGAGCAAGGACCCTCGTTTGTAGACGTGGGCCATCCTTCTCGGCTCATACGTTTTTTTCGTCCCTCGGGGGCGACTGACAAGGGATCAAAGCCTTTCAGGGCCTCCTCTGGGAGATCCAAGCAAACTTGGTCTGGCAAGTCTAGAGCAGGCTTCTCCAGACCGGCGGACAAGGCTCCTTCAGCATGAAGGTGCGCCTTCACCCATATCGGAGATGGGGGGACGCTTCACTGGTTTCCTTACCCATGGACTTCCCTAGTACAAGATAAGTGGGTCCACAAAGTCATACAGTCCGGCTACAAGATCGAGTTTCATTCTTACCCTCCGGAAAGGTTCTTTCCTTCCAATTTACGCCTGTCCCCCGACCGCTTACAGGGTCTTTTTGGGGCGGTCCAAGACCTGTTACTTCAAGGGGTGATTGTCCTGGTTCTGACATCGGAACGTTTTCAGGGGTTTTACTCAAACCTGTTTACAGTTCCCAGGAAGGAAGGCAAGGTGCATCCAATTCTGGACCTCAAGGCGCTGAACTGCTTTATACGGGTGCAGAAGTTCAGAATGGAGTCCATTCGCACGGTGGTGGCAACCCTGCATCAGGGGGATTATCTTGTCCCTATCGACATCAAGGACGCATACCTTCACATTCCAATATGTGCTGGTCACCAGCACTCCGCTTTGCCGTAGTAGAGAGGAGCATTATCAGTTTGTGGCTTTACCCTTTGGGTCTCCCCTCTGCTCTGCAAAAGTGTTATCCCCGGTGCTAGCATTGTTACGCCAGCGGGGGATTGCAGTACTGGGCTACTTGGACGACCTCACACTGTGAGGGGAGTCTCCTACTGCTCTGGTGGAAAACCTGGAGATCACCATACGAGCTACAAGGGAGTTGAGTTGAATTCTGAATTTTCATAAGTCTGCTCTGGCTACATCCACAAAGCTGGACTATTTGGGTCTGACTCTGGACTCAGCCTTAGCCAGAGTGCTCCTTCCTTTGGACAAACTCCAGAAATTGCAGGTTGCAATTTGTCTCCTGCTGTCCAGCAGATGGTCATCCCTCCGAACTTGCATTCGGGTGCTTGGCCTGATGGTGTCTAACTTTGAGGCGGCTCCATTTGCACAGTTCCATACGAGGTCCCTGCAAATGGAAATTCTGGGCAAATGGGACAAGAATCCACAATCTCTGGACAATCCGATCCGGCTGAGCCAGGGAACAAAAGAGTCCCTGATATAGTGGCTTCGTTCTCCGGCGCTTCGGCTGGGCAAATCCTTCCTTCCCTTGTATTGGACAGTGGTCACCACGGATGGCAGCTTGTCTCCGGGTGAGGAGACCTCCTTGGCAAAAATTCTGCTCAGGGGGTCTGGACACTGGAAGAATCCAGACTTCCGATCAATGTCCTGGAATTCCGAGCGATCAGACTGTGCCTGGAACATTGGAGGGATCGTCTTCAGGGATGTCCAGTGTGCATTCAATCGGACAATGCCACCAGGGGAGCACAAGAAGTGTCCTGGCGGCTCTGGAGGTAGCTGGCATTCTAAGGTGAGCAGAACGTTTTGTTTCAATCCTCTCCGCCGTACACATTCCCGGGGTGAAAACTGGCAGGCGGATTACCTCAGCAGCCGTTGGACCAAGGGGAGAGGTCCCTTCATCCAGAGGTGTTTCATCAGTTGTGTCCCCAGTGGGGCATCCCCAAGGTGGATCTGTTGGCGTCTCGGCTCAACAGAAAGGTGCAGAGGTTTGTGGCTTGGTCACGGGATCCTCTGGTGGACGCCACAGACGCGCTGGTTGCCCCGTGGGGTCAGTATCGTCTGATTTACGCCTTCTCTCCGCTCAAGCTTCTGCCAAGCCTCACTGGCTTTGACGTCTTGACTATTGAACACCAGGTGCTAAAGGTTAGAGGTTTGTCTGAGTCAGTGATTCAAACGCTAGTAAAAGCTAGGAAATCTACTTCTAGAAAGATCTATCATCTTGCGTGGAAGACATTGTGTGGTGTGAGTCTCTTGGGGTTCATCCTCGCTCTTTTATGGTGGCTCAGATCTTAACCTTCCTTCAACAAAGGGTTGAACAGAAACGGGACTTGAGTACTTTTAAGGGCCAGGTATCGGCCTTGGCGGTCTTCTTTCAACGACCCTTGGCCACATACTCCTTGGTGTTTACTTTTCAGGGAGTTCGGCACTTGGCTCCTCCAGTGCGGTCTCCGTTACCGCCTTGGGACCACAATTTGGTGCTCTCGGTCCTCCAGAAGCCTTCGAGAAGCTTCGGGAGATTCCCAGAAGGTGGCCTTTTTGGTGGCTATCACCTCTGCGTGCAGGGTGTCGTAATTGGCGGCGTTATCCTGTTGTTCACCTTACTTGGTGGTTCACAGAGATAAGGTGTTTCTTCGCCCCTGTCTGTCGTATTGTCTTGCCTACCCTGTGTCCCAAGCCAAAACATCCGAAAGGAAATTGCTTTGCATGACTTGGATGTGGGTGTACCTGGCAGCTACGGTGTCTTTTAGGAAATCAGACTCACTATTTGTGCTCAGGGATGGGCCTCGGAAAGGGTTGTCTGCTTCCTCTGCGACCATTTCCAGATGGACCAGACAGACAGTGATTCAGGCCTATACTATCAAGGGTTAGGTTCCTCCTTTTCCTGTAAAGGCACACTCTACTTGGACCTCCTACTCAGTGCCTCCTGGGCCTTCCGTCATCAGCCGTCAGTGACGCAGGTTTGCAAGGTGGCCATCTGGTCACAAAGTTCTATAAAGTGGATGCATTGGCATCTGCGGATGTTCTTTTGGCCGCAAGGTTTTTCAGGCTGCTGTTTAGAGGACCTGGTCCTCTTTGAGGGTGTATTGTTTTTTTCAGGTGGGCTCCAGTTGTTTTGGTTGAGCTTCTGTTTACCTAGTTCTCTATAGTTTAGCCTTGGAAATTTCTTTGTCACGGTTCCAACCCCCTCATGTTTAAAACTGCTTTGGGACGTCCCAATGGTTTAAAGTTCAGGAGCTGTGTCGGTCAATGAACGAAAGAGAAAATTAGATTTTTGACTTACCGTAAAATCCATTTCATTGATGTTCATTGACGGACACAGCACTCACCTCTCTGTGGAGTTGGAATTCTTCTGACACTGCTTGTAACAAAACTGAGTACCTATAATGTAGCAGAGAGAGGGAGTATTCCCCCTGGGACTGCCCATAGGCGTAGCCAGACTTTTTTTCTGCCTAGTGTTCTACTCCTGTATGGGGCAGTATAACCCAGTGGTTAAGTAGATCATGAGCTGTGTCTTTCAAAGAACATCAGAGAAATGGATTTTACGGTAAGTAAAAAATCCCATTTTTCTCTTACGTCCTCCGACAGTCGCCGCCTCTTCATATTCGTCACATATGGGGTATTAGACTTTGCTCCGAAGGAGTAGCTAGGCAACAGAATATGTTAACAATAAAGCTTTTAACATATCCCACCCTCAAGGGGTGGTCCCCTCAGTCAATACCCTCCTACTTCCTGCAACCATATCTCAGTTTTAATGTCTAGCTTGTCAGGAGTGGCTGGCTCTCTCTGTGCTGGGACTTTTTGTCCCAGACTCTTTCTTCTTTTTAATATTTTGTTTGAGTTTTTTCTCTACCTTTACTTAGCTGTTATTTTTGTCAGCATTAGTTAGTTCTTCGGACGAAGAGGATCATGCGGACTGGGTCTCGGGCTGATCCCCCTGATCGCAGATCGTGGGTCAGTGGCTTCCCAGTCTGCCATCGAGCGTTCAGCCAGGTAACGCTCCTGGCACAGTGAACGACCCATCCCTGTTCGGTGCAGGGATGATTGGTGAGGTGGCTACCTCACCGGACGCTGTGCGGTTTCTTAACCGCCATTGTGTGCGTCTTGAATTGCGACTCTCCCTGCCTCATGTGCAGCGGCTTGTTCGCCTGTGCGGGTTCCCCACGCCATGTGAGGTAAGTGTATCTATGTGGGGACCTGTTTGTCTGGGGGGGGTCTCAGTCTGGGACTGTGTAACCTGCCTTTAATCACACTGCTTGTCTCCCTATCTCTCGGCTGCATGCTGTGGGCTGCAAGGGGGGGGGGAGCTGTGTGACACTGTGTGTGTCAGGCTGGGCAGTGTGGGAAGCTGTGTGCTGTGGGGCATGTTTTTATGGCATGTTGGGGCATATACAGCGATCGCTGCGGCGATCTAACATGTATCCATATCATGGGATAAAGATTGTGTGTGTTTTTATGCACTATGGAGCGGCGATTTCGGCGCCAAACGACGCCATTTTACCGGCGCCCGCTCCGGCCGCATGGTTTACATGCACGGCGGCCATTTTCTTGTAGCCTCCATAGGCTTACATAGAGCGCCCTGGCAGCATCACTTCCTCTTTCCTGGAACACCGATCGAGGCAGCAGCAGCAGCGGTGTCTCCTCAGGTTTTATCCTTCTATTCCTGTTTGCCATTGCCTGTATTCAGTCTGTATATTCCCTGTGGGGGTCTCATTGTGCCTGAGTGTGGTGCGGTGGGCTGCGCTTGCCGCGCTTGCTGAAAGGGGGCAGTTAACCCTTGGTTGTCTGGCATACAGGGGCAATGGATTCTCAGAAGGGCAAGTTTCCCACAGTACTGGTGGAAAGCCAGGGGACCGCTGTTTCCCCCCCAGGGGGGGATTTAGCCACTATTGTGGCTGGCCTTGCTGCCCAGGTGCAAATGCTGGTGGCTGCTCAATCTACTAAACGGCCCAGAGTTGCTCTGTCCTCTGATTCTGAGGGTGAAGGTGATGGGGCTGTTCTGGCAGGGACCCCCTTATCGGGGTCCCGCTCCTCTCTTGTTCTAGTGGGGTCTGAGGTGGAGGCTGAAGTTGAGGGGGTCGATAATTCTCCCCCTGGCTCGCCTGAAGAGCTTGCAATCATGGATGAGTTGATTGCTTCCATTAAGCAAACGCTGCGTTTGCAGGACGAAGTGTGTCCCCCCGCTGCCTTGGCGGCTTATGGGACGCAGAGAAAACGCAGGACGCCGCAGGTTTTTCCCTGCAATGCTGATTTTCAGCGCGCTGTTAAGGATCAATGGCGCGATCTGCGCAAACCTTTTGCGGTACCAAGTAAATTCAAGCTGCGTTATCCTTTCTCGCCTGCCACTGATAAACGGTGGTGTGTGCCTCCGCCAGTGGATCATGCAATTGCGGTTTTGAACAAAGCCACTGCGATTCCTGCAGAGGGTTCCCCTGTTTTCCGTGATGCCACGGATAGGAGACTGGAGTCTCTTGCCCGTCATACTTATTCTGTTACGGGTTCTATGCTTAAGGCTCTGTTTGCTTCTCTCATGGCGGCCCAGGCGATCGCAAGTTGGACGCAGATGCTTAGGCGCGTCCTAGTGGCCGATTCGGCCTCGGCGGCGACCCTGGATATGGTGGATCAGATCCACCAGGGTGTCATGTATCTGTGTGATGCGGACCTGGACCTGATTCCGTTGGCTGCACGTGTGCACAGCGTGGCGGTGTTGTCTCGCCGCCTGGTTTGGTTGAAATGTTGGTCGGTGGACCAATCTTCACGTAAAACCTTAGCCAATCTGCCTTATGATGGGTCTCGCCTTTTTGGGGAGTCCCTAGATGTGTTGATTAAGGGGATCACCGGGGGTAAGAGCACTCTCTTGCCCCATTTCCCCAAGGCTAAGGGGGCTTCTGGGAAGAAGCATGCAACTTTTCGGCCCCCTCAAGGGTCCTTTCGTGCCTTTCGGCCGCACTACAAGGGCAAACCGTTCAAAGGCCAAGGCTCTCAGAAGAAGCCCTGGTCTGGGAAACAGAAGTCCGGCCAATCCGGACCTGCGGCCCATAACAGTTCGGCCTGAAGGGGCGCCCTCACCCAGTTTTGGGGTGGGGGGACGCTTGCTCGGTTTTCTTCAGCCCTGGTTGGCCCGTGTGCGGGACAGATGGGTTCTGGAAATCGTTCGATCTGGTTACAAGATCGAGTTTCTCTCTCGGCCGGAGAGCAGATTTTTTCCCTCAAATCTACAACTGTCTCCAGAGCGCCTGCGGGATCTGCACCTGGCGGTGCGGGACCTGAGGGCTCAGGGTGTGGTGGTTCCGGTACCTCATCGGGACAGATTTCGGGGGTTTTATTCCAATCTGTTCACCGTGCCCAGGAAGGAGGGCAAGGTTCGTCCGATTCTGGACTTGAAGGCTCTGAACCGCTCTGTGCGGGTTCGCAAGTTCCGCATGGAGTCCCTGCGCTCGGTGGTGGCTGCCCTGGTTCCGGGGGAATTCATGGCCTCCATCGATTTGAAGGATGCGTACCTTCACATCCCCATATTCGAGGGTCATCAGAGATACCTTCGATTTGCCATTGCGGAGGATCACTACCAGTTCGTGGCGTTGCCCTTTGGGCTCGCCTCGGCTCCGCGGGTCTTCACCAAGGTGCTTGCACCGGTTCTGGCATTATTGAGGGCCCAGGGCATTTCTGTCCTGGGGTATCTGGACGACATTCTGATTCGGTCTGCGACCAGTCAGGGTCTGGAGAAGGACCTGTCTGTCACAATGCAAACTCTGCAGGAGTTCGGTTGGACGATAAATGTTCCAAAGTCGACACTGAGTCCGTCGGTTCGTCTTCCCTATCTGGGAATGATACTGGACTCGGTGCAGGCGAAGGTCTTCCTGCCGGAAGACAAACTCAGGACTCTTCAGGAGGAAGTCAGGTCCCTCAGGGACGTTCCACACTCGTCTCTGCGGGCGTGTATGAGATGTCTGGGATTGATGGTCTCGGCCTTCGAGGCGATTCCTTTCGCTCAGTTTCACACGCGGGGTCTCCAGGCGGAGATCCTGTCCAAGTGGGACGGGCGACCTCAATCTCTGGATCTTCAGATCTCGTTGAGTCATCGCACCAGGGAAAACCTTCTGTGGTGGCTCCAGTCCCCGTTGGTGTCCGGGGGCAGGTCGTTTCGTCCGATCTCGTGGACGATAATCACTACGGATGCCAGCCTGTCGGGCTGGGGTGGTGTTCTGGGCGTTCTGTCCGCCCAGGGGACCTGGTCGGAGGGGGAGTCTTCCCTCCCGATCAACATTCTGGAATTACGTGCGATAAGGCTCTGTCTTCATCGCTGGACGGACCGGCTGCAGGGCTGCCCGGTTCGGGTGCAGACGGACAATGCCACGGCGGTGGCCTACATCAACCACCAAGGGGGCACCAGGAGTGCCCGAGCGGCTCGAGAAGTGGCCGACATTCTGTCTTGGGCCGAGACTCATGTCCCGGCGATAACGGCGGTTCACATTCCGGGAGTGGAGAACTGGCAGGCGGACTATCTGAGTCGCCAGACCCTGGATCAGGGGGAATGGTCTCTCCATCCGGCTGTCTTCCAGATGTTGTGCGCGAAGTGGGGTCTTCCAGATGTGGACCTGTTCGCGTCTCGCCTCAACTACAAGGTGAAGAGGTTCGTGGCAAGGACGCGCGACCCTCGGGCAGACGCGTCGGACGCGTTAGTGGCCCCGTGGCATCAGTACAGGCTGATGTACGCTTTTCCACCGATTCAGTTGCTGTCCAGGTTCCTTCGCAGGTTACACTCGGAACGCAGCACGGTGATTCTTGTGGCACCGGACTGGCCTCGCCGGTCCTGGTACGCAGACCTCGTGAATCTGGCGGTCGACGCCCCCTGGCGTCTGCCTCTTCGAGACGATCTACTGTCTCAAGGACCGATTTACCATCCTGCTTTACAGTCGCTGGCTTTGACGGCCTGGCTGTTGAGACCGAGGTCCTGAAGGAGAAGGGTCTCTCTCCAGAGGTCGTTCATACCTTGATCAACGCGAGGAAGTCTTCCTCGGGAAAGGTTTATTACCGTACTTGGAAGGCCTATTTTGCCTGGTGTGAGTCCAGGGGGTTTTCACCCCGCACGTACTCGGTTTCCCGTGTGCTGTCTTTCCTTCAGACGGGTGTCGATCAGCGTTTGGCGCTGGCCACGATAAAGGGTCAGGTGTCTGCGCTGGCCGTTCTGTTTCAACGTCCCGTGGCTTCCAACTCCTTGGTTGGTACTTTTATTCAGGGTGTGCGGCATCTGGTTCCTCCTAGGAGGGATCCTTTGCCCCCCTGGGACTTGAATCTAGTTCTTTCTGTGTTACAACGTGCTCCTTTTGAACAGATCAGGGAGATCTCGTTGTCTCTGTTGTCCAAAAAGGTCGCCTTTTTGGTGGCGATCACTTCGGCTCGCAGGGTGTCGGAACTGGCGGCTTTGTCCTGCAAGTCTCCGTACCTGGTTGTTCATTTGGATAAGGTGGTCTTGCGACCTAATCCTTCTTTTCTGCCGAAACGAGTTTCGGAATTCCATCTTAACGAGGATATTGTTTTGCCTTCGTTGTGCACGAAGCCTAAACATCCGAAGGAGGTGAGATTGCACTCTCTGGATGTTGTTCGGGCGATTAGGGTTTACCTTAAATCGACTGAGTCTTTTCGTAAGACGGACTCCTTGTTTGTTCTTCCAGAGGGTCCTCGGAAGGGCATGGCGGCTTCGGCCTCTACCATCGCCAAATGGATCAGGCAGACCATTGAACAGGCCTATGCTTTGCAGGGGAAGGTTCCCCCTGTGCCTGTGAAGGCGCACTCTACTAGATCACTGAGTACGTCTTGGGCCTGCCGTCATGGGGCTTCTGTAGCCCAGGTGTGTAAGGCGGCGACTTGGTCGACCGTGCACACTTTCACAAAATTCTACAAAGTAGATGTTCAGGCATCGGCGGATGCTTCCTTTGGCCGCAAAGTTCTTAGTGCGGCTGTTCCATAGGGTCCCTTGTTGGGGACTCCTGGCTGTTGGGATATCTTTGTATTCCCTGGTTTTTTTGTCTTTTCCTGGGTTGTTGCTCCTGTTGAGCACTTATTTTTGCTGTTGCCCAGCTGGTTTCCTTCCTTTGGTAAGGTTCCTTTCTTTGATGTGGAGACTGCGTTGCCTTTCGGCGCGGATGCGTTTCCCACCCCTCATGTTTGCACTGCTTTGGGACGTCCCCATATGTGACGAATATGAAGAGGCGGCGACTGTCGGAGGACGTAAGAGAAAACGGAATTTTTGTAAAATCTTACCTGTAAAATTCCTTTCTCTGAGTCCTCCGACAGTCGCCGCCCCCGCCCCTCTTTGGGGTTTGAATGTATACTCTACTGCTATTCCACTAAAACTGAGATATGGTTGCAGGAAGTAGGAGGGTATTGACTGAGGGGACCACCCCTTGAGGGTGGGATATGTTAAAGCTTTATTGTTAACATATTCTGTTGCCTAGCTACTCCTTCGGAGCAAAGTCTAATACCCCATATGTGACGAATATGAAGAGGCGGCGACTGTCGGAGGACTCAGAGAAAGGAATTTTACAGGTAAGATTTTACAAAAATTCAGTTTTTTTTGGGTGTATCTTTTAGATATCTTTTCAAGTGATTCTGCTACTTATATTAGTACTTTTGGGTGTGTTATTTGCGAAAACCATGTAAAATGTTTGCAGACTGCCTAAAACTTCTATATTAACAGGTTTTCGGCTCTGCACCATGCTGCCCTTAGTGGCAACTCTGAACTTCTCCTTCTACTGCTGGAAACACAGGTGGCTGTGGACATAAAGGATGGTAATGGTGAGTTATGCTATTATAGAGTGGCATGTGAATACAAAATCAATTGTTATATACTTACAGCATGCATGGGCATTGAGCTCATAGCCAAACTTGTCATCCCTGTCAGTTATCTTTGTGCCTTTTATTTATCCAGGCATGCGTCCCTTGCACTATGCAGCTTGGCAAGGCCTGCCAGAGCCTGTACGGCTTCTTCTTCGAGCTGCCGCCAGTGTCAATGCAGCTTCCAATGATGGACAGATCCCCTTGCACTTAGCTGCACAGTATGGGCATTATGAGGTGGTAAGTACCAGGGTATGTCAAAATGTAAAAGGCCATCATACAGAACAGCCTCAGTCCTCCTCTTCTCTGGTCCCCTGCGGCACTCCAAACTCCTCCCTTTCCCCTCCTGCCGAGTTTCCTCAGAGCAAGCAGCTTGCTATGGGGGCACCTGAGCAAAGCCGCTGCTCTGAGTGTCCATTCACACACAGCCGTGGCTCAGCCCCGCCCCCTCTCTCTCCTCATTGGCTCACTGGCTGTCGTTGAGTCCCTGGAGAGTTAAGGCTGTCGTGCACATCACTGTATTGAGAGGGGGCTCAGGTAAGTATTAGGGGAGGCTGGGGGGCTGCTGCACAGAGGTGACTTTTTACCTTCATGCATAGAATTTATGAAGGTAGAAAACCTTGTGCCTTTAGAACCACTTTAACCCTTTTGTTAGGACGGCCAGCGCCACGCATGTAATACAACTGATAACGGAGATCTGCTAGCACAGTACAGAAAGAGTTCTTTAACTCCACGGCCCCTCCTCAACATTACTTAGGAGGTATAAGCTAAATAAACTATTTTAGCAAGCAAATTGGTAAAAAGCAGTTTTAAAATCTTTTTTAAAGTTTTGCTACGTGAATGGGAACATGTACCAAATAGGTGTTCTCTCCATTTGGATGCAAAAGTTAAAATGCTCTTTAAACATCTGCTTTCCAACGCTAATCAGACAAATGAGCCCTCTGTCCATTTGGAAAATGAAAAAAGGCATCCTGAGACACTGTTTGTTGGTGGCCTGGGTTGCCATTTCCCGCCACTGGAAAAGTACTCCTCTTCATCTTTTGGAGGGGGCCCAAATACTCAATAACATCACGGCAATAAAGGCACTAGTGGCTGAAGATAGCTCTGATCCTGACAAAGTCTGAGTTTATAGTGACTTCACAGCTTTCCTTACCCTAATCTCAGTGATTTGTCATTTATTTATAAACCCTACGCATCTTCGAGCATTTCCAGAACTTCCAGATTCACCATACCATGTTCTTTCCCCCACTCTTTTCCCTTCTTTATGATACCTGAACATTTGTCCTGGCTTTCTTTATTTCCCAATGTTTTAACCTCTCTAAAAGTTGTTCAGGCCCATTTACATGCAAGTTAAGAAGTACCGCTTAGATTCTCCATGTTCCAAAATTTCCCCCAGGGGAGGACTGGGCCAGGGAGCAGGGGGGCAATTGCCCCTAGAGCCGCTCTGATGCCCCGTAAAAAGGCTGCACTGCTTCTGCTACAGACATGCCTAAAGGATTCCTGGTGAAAAGAAGTAAAAAGTCCCCACTGCTGACTTACTGAGTGTGGAATGAAGACAAGGACAGAGCGCAGGCCTCCTCCCAGGATGGATGGTGTAAACTGTGTCTGAGTAGAGGCCGGTTTCATGCCCCACTGGAGACTGTCCTCTCCCAGACAGCCCCGATTGAGCTGTCCCAGCTCCCCCCAACTGCCCCCCTGCTGGCCAGGTCAGGAACCCGGTTTCGGACGGTGAGTAGAGAGTACATGGAGCGGGGCTTTAGCTTGGAATGGGGGTCAGGAGGAGGCCAGGAAGAGGGTGAGTAGGAGGGGGGCCGAGTTGCTGCACCATGAGCCTCTGGTTCCCCCCCTCCCCCCAGGCCAAAAGTTGCCAGTCAGCCCCTGATTTCCCTGTTGTAGTGCAACATGCTCATTTGTGCGGTATATTCACATTCGTGTTTTGGAAATTGGTATTGTCTGTACCTTGAAAATCCTTTGAATAAAAAGTAATTTAAAGTACAACTATAGGCAAAACTTCTTTTTGTTTCATTATGAATTGAGCAAGGGAGGGTTATAACCCCTGTTAGATTTTTTTTCGCAATCTGTATCCCATTGCAGAGATTTCCCTTAATTTCCTGTGCCATATCCAAACAGGAAGTGAAAGGAAATCCCTGAAAATTAAGGGAATTCCTTGGGGACCCCTAACTCGCCAAAATGAGTGCCCCCATTGGAAGAGTTTCCCCTATTACCTTTCTGGGGACAACCCAAAAATTGGGATTATCTTTTTACTTTCACTTTCAATGATCATAATACAGTACAAATAGAGAGGGTG